>NC_056726.1:1642046958-1642109458 GCF_019279795.1 Protopterus annectens | reverse complement strand
AACAGGAAATTACATCAGCACGCAGATTGAAATACCAAACGCACAAGCGTGCTTTAGTAATGATGGCGTTCTTTCATTGAAACAGTCGTTACAAAATTCTACTGAACTTTTAAATTATAATTTGAATACCACAGCATCACTGGACAAAGAGTTTACTTTTGACTTTAGTATATTCCATACAAGGGATGAAGCGAAACGTACCGATGTGCGACCTAAGATACGACAGCCTGTGAGGACTTATTCAGCTACAAAGAAAGTGCAAAATGCACATATCAAAGGTACTGTTAACAAAGTAGCTTCTAGCCTATTTACCAACCAGTATGGTAAAAAGCCTAAGGGCAAAAGTGACATTAGAAATGACTTTAATGGCAAAATACATAATAATGATGTTTTTGATCAATTTTTGTGTGATGAATATGAATTTATAAATGTCAATGAGCAAGTGTCTATTGTTAAAAATTTAAAAAATGGGAGATTTCTCAGTTTATCTTACGATTCTATAAAGGAAAAAATTGATGCCTTGGGCAAGAAATTGTTAATAATAAAAAATGTTAAAATAGACAATGCTTATTTAGCTAAATGCATTGAATTACATATAGTGCCCAAAGGATTGAGATTTTTTAAACTACCGTTGGGGGCTGAATATAATAGAGCTATTGTCAATGAATTTAACAAAATGTTTGATGGATTTGGACATGAATATATGAAAAAGTTGATAAAATTGAATGATGAAAAATTGTCTGGATTAATTAGAGAGGTGGATAAACTCAATCAAGAAATTAATAATGACTTGTTGTTTGATCAGTGGAAAGACCTGTATTATAAGCAATTTCATACAGTGGAAAACAAGGTAAAAAATATATATGAAAGGAAAAGTTGAAAAATACAGCATGATGTAGAGTTGTATCAAGCTAATAGAGCGTACATATGGCCACAGGAAAGATCAGTGTTTGAGTTAGACAGACACTTAAGTCATGGAAATAGGATGGCACATATGAGCAAGGATATGAATTTTCAAGGAGGCAGGTTTTATCCAGACCTGAAAAAACAGAGCACTTGGTGGAACAGGAAGTACAATTAAAACCAGATATGTCACAGGTTAATCCACACAAGTTGGAAGTTTCTAGGAAGAAGTATATGAAGAAAATTCTTTCAATAAATAAGCTGATAGAGGAAGAAACTGTTTCCACATATATAGATCCTGATTTTGAGAATGGCAATGAGAAATAGACAGCATCATATGGTGATAAAATTGTATCTACATTTAATGGATTCAATGTATTTAATTATACTGATATGGAAATTTCATATGAATTTTTTTACATTATTTAGTAAAGGAATGAAATACATCCCAATCACTAGATTCAATTTATTTGATTGCATCAAGGAATTCAAATTATATTGTAGAAGATTGAATTTAGCTATACAATTTGAATCACAAGATGAAAGTAACATGTTAGTAAGACAAAAAGAGTTCACTAAGAAAAGTACTTATATTCCTAAGACGAATGCACAGATAGACAATTATGAAAAGTTGGTTTGTAAGGAAATTTATTGGCTTAACAAAAATATTAAAGAAGGTCAAATGTATAAAAACTTGTATAGAGACAACCTAACCATTAAAGAAAGAACATGTCTGGAACAATTTATATGCAATAAAGATATACGTATAATGAAACCAGATAAAGGAGGGGGTATTGTAGTTTATAATACATTTGATTATAATACAGCCATACATAATATATTACATCAATCTGGTAATTATGAAGTAATCTCACTTAATGAGATAAATATTGGGTATAAAAGGATAGATTTGGCTTTGGAGGAATATTTGATAGACAATAGAATTACATATGAAAATTATTCTTTTATGAAAGTTGAATATCCTACCTTGGCAAATATTATAGGTATTCCCAAGGTACATAAAAGTATAAACAATCCTCCCTTTAGACCGATTATTTCAGGATCAAAATCTAAGACGTACAATATTGGTGTTGCTATAGATAGATGGACTAAACACGTTTATGGGAAAACTACTCACATTACGAAAGATTCATGGGATTTTTTGAGTAAACTTAAACCAGAATTATGGAATAAAGAACTTATCTTTATAACAGTTAATGTTATAGAATTGTTTTTGTGTATAAACAAAGCAATAGGATTAGAATTCTTTAGCAACAGCTTAAGGAAATATTCCCATTTTAGTTGGGACAAGATTTGTTTAGTTACTGACATGATGGGGTTAGTACTTGATTATAATTATATATATTTTCAAGGTGAAGTGTTCAGACAATATAAAGGTGTGGCTATGGGGCATCATGTGCCCCTATTTTTGCAAACCTTGTCATGTTAGACTGGGAAAACAAACATTTATTCAACAGTCGATTTTATTCGAATATAGTTTTATATACTCGGTACCTGGATGATTTGTTCATCCTATGGAAGGGTACAATAGATAATATCAAGTTATTTATGGACTATATCAATGGAACCACTCAGTTTTTAAAGTTTATATATTCTTTTAGTAATGAAGGTATAGCCTATTTAGACACCTTTATTAGTCACGGTAATGCTGGTTTTGTATCTAAAATTCATAGGAAGACTACCTTCTCCAATGATTATATAGAATATAATAGTAATCATCCGTCATACATGTTTAAGAATGTACTGAAAGGACAGTGTATAAGAGCTGCACGTATGTCATCTACTAGAGCTATAATGGAAAATGAATTACAACTTATTTATAGTATGTTTGAAAAAAGAGGATATCCCCGGACATTGTTGAAGGAGGTGGTCAGTTATGTTCGCAACAATTGGGATACATTATATCAACCCTTATTGGGTAAGACATTCAAAGCAATTAATAATAATTGGGAAAGAGATAAAGACAACAGAGTATGTGTTCTGATGTATAATCCGTATGTTCAATATGTAAAGGAAATAATTAAAAGACATTGGAATGTGATTACAGTCTCGGAACATGTAGAGACTAAATTGGGCAGTCATCCTAGTTTTGTTTTTAAAACCGCACCCAACATCAAAAGATTATTAGAACAGGCAAAGAACAACAATGTGAGGAAGAAAAATATAGGAACCAGGAAATGTGGTTCTTGTAAACAATGCAAAGCCATATATGAAGTGGAAAAAATAAAATTAGAAGATATCAACAGAACTGTGATTAGATGCAGGGCAGGCAATTGTAACACCAAACAAGTAGTATATCTTGCTACTTGTGGTGCATGCCCTGCATTTTATATAGGAAAAACTGAGAGACATCTCAAAAAACGTATATATGAACATTTATATAAAATACAGGTTAAGGATAAGAATAATGCTTTATATAAACACATTAGTGAGAAAGGATAACTTCACAATTTTAAATTTTCAATTATTGATCAAGTGGATACAGCAATACAAGGGGGAAATTGGAAAGCATTGTTAGCATCCAAGGAAAGTAAGTGGCAGATTTTGACGGATGCTACTACCCCCCCCAGGTATAAATGAACATATTAGTATTAAGCCATTTCTTATGTTAAATTAGTTAATAACTCTAAATAGACTTTAGCTAGAGTACTGTATGTAATGTTATTTTATCATTTCTAGGCATTGTTTATATATTTTTAGATTTAGATATATTAGGTATTCACAGTGATTTGTGAATATGGAGTATGTCTTTTTAAGAAGTGATTGTGAATTTTTGGCGGGGAAATCAAGTATTTAAACAGTGTTTTATGTCATTTACTATGGTTCTGATGAAGTCTGATATATAGCAGATGAAAGCACTTAACCGTGCATTATTTTAAATAAAGGAGTTCCTTGGTCCGAGCTGTGCCATTCGTTTTGTATCATTTCAACATTGTAACAGTATTTGTGGATATTCTGTTGGTTTGTTGGCAGACTTTTATATTTGTTAAAATGCAAATAGCCATTAGTAAAAGTCTTTTTTCTATAAACTGTACTTTGAAATTTATTTGTTTGGTTATCCCACCAGAGAGTAACATCTAAAAAATTAACTGGAAGTTTCCCTTCACTAAGAACTAATTTCAAGAAATCTGATAAGTTATTAAGATCAACCAAAAAAGCATCTAATATATCATTATTACCCTGTATAATGAAAAAAAGATCATCTACAAATCTACTATAAAACAAAATAGTATATTTTTCTTTTATTTTAACCAAAAAATCGGTCTCCCATCGAGCCATAACCATATTGGCATATGATGGAGCAGCCACGGATTCCATGGCTACCCCCCGTCTTTTGTTATACCACCTCTGAGATCACACTACAGTAGAGAAAAGGGCAAAGTTGTGCAGCTGTCCAACAATGTCTTTGTAGAAACAAAGCACACTTCACAAAGTTGAACAGTTTAATCAAGATACTTAAAAAACAAAACTTTCGGACAACAAGTCCTTCCTATTGACAAAGACACTAATCAAGTTAAAACATTTTCTATTAAGAAATGTCTCTTATACATTATTAACTATTACTGAGACATGGTATCTAGAAAATATGTACTCAAATGAATAAATTCATTAACTTATTGCTTGCTGCTTGGATTTTAGTATTGGTTTTAATGTCACTTGTTTATTTCAACCTGGGTATGCATCTGCTTGCAGACGGACAATCCAATCACATTCCTTAGTATCCAGTTTATTAATAATATCACCACATCTAATATTAGAAAATGCAATATCTATAACTCTAAAAACAAATTGGTGTGAATCACCATGTTCTTGTACATGTTTTGCCAAGGAATTAGTTTCTATCCCTCTATGTATATTTGACCTATGCTGTATTATCCTGTCACGCAATCTTCTAGCTAATTTTCCCACATACAAACCTGAACATAGTAAACAGGTAGCTAAATATACAACAAAAGAGGTGTTACAATTTGCAGTACAATTGAATATTGTTTTTGCTTCATTTCACTTAACCGCTTTGCATATCTTTTTACAAGTTTCAACTATGTCTTTGCCCTTGGAATATTCAACGAATCGCGGAAGTGATTTTTGCTGAATAGGGGTCGATGAATATGTGTTCACTGAAAATAAATTCCGGCGAATTAATGTAGACCCATATATATATATATATCTATATATATATATATATATATATATATATATATATATATATATAGATATATATAGATATATATATATATATACACACACACACACACACACACACACACACACACACACACACACACACGCACACACACATATATTCCCTACACAAGATAAACTGACATAGAACAAAAACAACACAAGACATGCAGAACCATGAATGAATCTATACTTTTACCATCTCTTACACTAACCCAAACCCGGGAACACTCCTTCACGTAGACCAACTACTCCAATACAGTCTTTCTTAACTTCACAATTGTGATGGCCTGTTTTTATCTCGGGCAAGTTTTCAAGAAGCATTAATCCTCAGCACTGACACCTGTGAGAGATGGTCAGTAAAAACAGGTATGGATTTACGCAGTATCTTCAGATGTAGCCCTCTGCATCAAGCACAGTTTCCCCAGGAGCGCACAGGGAACCCACTCCAAACCTGTGACTGGACTCACTGTTTCTGCAGATCCCAACAAGACTCACTTTAGAGTACTGTGTCCCATTTCCAAGTACCTGACACACCCAAACCTGGGTATTTGATTTTCACACACGCACACATTCCTGGGAAAGGCTGGCACAGATTTACTAAATGTACCCCCTCTGCCCAGACTATAAGGTAACTATGCTGCCACTAGTCAATTACTCTAAGGTTCTTACAAGAGTATCGAATTATAGGTTCATAGGTTCATACTAGGCTATCTGCCCTGGGGCAATTATAAGCCTAGCCCGATTCTGTATGGCTTATGCCACCCCTTGATTTGAGTATACTGTGCCCTTTTTAAGGTTTAGTTTACTGTGCCTCTGTCTAATAGTGACACAGGAGTAATCCCTGAGGCAAATCTACGATTCCCCCATCCACCTATCGAGATTCTTCTTGAAGAGATTCAGTGAGGTGCTCTGCCTCACATGAACTGGAATTCTATTCCAGAGCGAAGGGAGCCTCTGGGTTATGAACCTGTCCCTCCAGCAAGTTCTATTTATTTCTGTGCTGAGGTTCAAGTCCCTCAAGCGTGTGGCTCTAAGGGATTTAGATTTACTGAGGTGGAGCATGTCCATTAATTCTGGATTTGACATAGCTTTGTATGTCAGGCATAGATCGCCTCGAAGTAGGCGGTATGCAACTGAGTGGAGCTGGAGTTTTTTTAACCGAGCAGCATATGGCATCTGTTTGAGACCCTTGATCCTCTTGGTGAGATACTTTTGGGGTCTTTCTAATTGCTGCAGGTGTCGGGTAAGGTACATCCCAAAAGGGGCATTGTATTCTATGATGGGCCTGATGAGGGATGAATAAAGTGGCACGATTACCTCTCTTGATCTAGATGTGAAACCCTTCGTGATGAGGTGGGCTATGTAGAAGGTCTTTCTAACCACTTTGGCAATGTAGTTTTCAAAGGAGAGATTGCTATCAACTTGGGTCCCCAGGTCCCTAATAACTTTCTCTGTACTTAATGGGTTTCCGCCTAAGTGGTAATTTGTGGGCACATTGTTTTTGCCAAAGGGTATGACTATACATTTTTTGGCATTTAGCTTTAAACCATGGTGCTGGCACCAGTTATCTGTCTCCGTGAGTCCTTTTTGAAGGATGTTTGTGTCAGCTGGAGAGTTGATTATGGCGCCCAGTTTGCAGTCGTCTGTGAACTTGGTAGCCATAGTCCTCCCACGTTTGCCTGTACCTCGGAAAAGTATATACCGAACAAGAGTGGTCCCAAGACAGAACCCTGTGGGACGCCACTTGTGACCGGTTTCGAGTCTGACATGGCTTCAGCAACTCTCAGTCTGTGGGTTCTGTCTTTGAGCCAGTTTGCAACCCATCTTGTGACCTAGGGGTTTATATTTAAGCTGGATAGCTTATCTATGATGCCCGAGTGGGGTATTGTGTCAAATGCCTTTGCAAGGTCCAGATAGGCTGTGTGGACTACCTTCCTTCATCTATGGCTTTGGTGACTGTTTCGAAGAAGTCAATCAGGTTCAAAAGGCAGGATCTGACCTTGACAGAGCCAAACTGGGTAGGATCTAGTGTCTGTAGGTCCACAATGTCTTTGTTTATGAGCTCCATGATGATCCTCTCCATAGCCTTGCAGACTAAGCTAGTCAGGCTTATGGGGCGATAGTTTCCAGGGTCCATAGAGGCTCCACCTTTGTGGAGTGGGACCACTGTTGCTGTACACCATTCTGTGGGCACATATCCTGTAGTGAGGCTGAGATTGTATAGCTGTTTTATTTGAGGGATTAGTTCCTCTTGGAGTTCATGTAGGACGCAACCTGGGACGCCATCTGGTCCCATGGAAGCAGTGTTTTTTGCTTTGGAGAGGGCAGCCTTCACCTGAGCATCAGAGATGTTTGGGAGGCAGCCCTCTGCCAGGATAGATACTTGCTCTTTTGGAGGGGGATGGAGTGGAGAAGTTTGCACTGAACCTCTCTGCCAGGATATTGGCGATGTCTGTGGGTTCAGTGTATTTTTTATCATTTAAAATCAACTCAGAACAAGTCTGGGAGTTGCATCCCAGGTTTCTAACATAACTGAAAAAAGCCTTATGATTGTCTTTGGTGTCCTGTGCAATTTTTCTCTCAAAGCTGGCCTTGGAGGATTTTATGAGGGATCGTAATTTTTTGCTAGTACTGATCAGATATGCCTTCCCTATTAGGGATTTTGCTCTATCATGTAGTAGCTTCCTCCTTCTGTTGTACAGTTTATTTATGGCAGGGGTCCACCAGACTGGACGCCTGCCTTTGGATGATTGGGTCTTGGTTTTATTTGGGATAGCATGATCCATGCATTCCTGGAGATGTCCGTAGAATGCATTTATATAGGATTCTGCAGTTTGGGCCATAGTTTCCACTGGCCCTGGGGCCTTGAAGGATTCCACTTCGGTTTTGAGAAGTGAGAAGTTCGCTTTTGAGAAGTTTTTCACTGTGGTTTTCTGGGCTGGGAGTGGGTAAAATCAATACTAATATAAATGCTAGAATGTAACCAAAGTTGTCAGGCTTTTTGGAATGGCCAAGGTGTCACTATAATGAACAGAGGTACTCTCAAGATGTTAAAAGTATTCTGTAAAACACCAGCCACAATGAAAGGTACAAAATATTTAATAATAAATAATAAGATAGAAAACATGAGAATACTAAATATCTAAGTAAGACGAACACCTGAGTTCAGTCACAAGAGAAATAAAAATAACACAGTTGGATAGATTCAAACAGATGTAGAAACACAATACTTAAATAATCTCACTGTGTTTCCTGACTTTCTAAAGAATAACTGTTCCCTAGCTAGCTTAATTAATACAGCAAGGCAAGATAGGATGCTGAGATGCTTGCTTCCACAAGGCAAGGTGATGAGCTTCCAACTAAACTGAACTGAACTGAACAACAACTCAACTGAGCTGTGCTAACTATCATCAATGTTTTATTTAAGTTACAAAGAAAACAAATAAAAAGCAGCTGCTGTATGAGTTCCATCCTCTCGGTGCTGGTTATGGAATGGCATTACATTTGATCACCTGACTCTGGTACAATACACACTCAGAGCTTTGCTAAAATCTGTTTCAGTATCTGAAAGCTATAGAACAATTTCAGAACTTCTAGTATTCCATCCCAGAATTCTTTGTTTAAATATAAGCATATAATCAATTATAATAGCACTATTGATACATTTTAAACACAAGCATCTGTAAAAGTCAGTGTGATAGTCAAATGACACAAAATTATTTACAAAATTCTAGCTAACTATGCTGGCATATGCCACACATACATTGCCCTAGTCTACCTGGCACAGATGGCAATACCTCACATTGTGACAACAACCACCACTTTTTCATTCTAAAATTAATTTTGCTGCACACTCCAGCTTAACTACACAATATAAAACTAAATGTAACCATATATTATCACACATATGAGCATTCACTCATTTCACAAATTTGTTCACTCTCTGTTTTACATCCATAAAACATTTCAGTCAAATGGGTATTTAACATTTTAAGTTACATACACACATGCAGACATGCACACACACACACACACACACACACACACACACACACGCATACATATATATATGTATGTATATGTGTGTGTGTGTGTGTGTGTGTGTGTGTGTGTGTGTGTGTGTGTGTGTGTGTGTGTGTGTGTTTATATCAATCATCTTAAATCATCTACATTTAAATGACTATACACAAAGTGCTTCCAGTTCCCTAGCTGTATGTCACATTCTTTATTATAGCCAACTTCTTGGTAAAAATATTCTGTGTGTGCTTAGTCTGAGTTATTTGTTTCTTGGTATAATAAGGAGATCAAGGAACACTAGCATACTTTAATTTGGACCAAGTTCATCTTGCAGATTATTCACTAATATCCTCAGCCGTTCAAGAACAGTAAAATGTACCCCATTGTGTTATAACTGACATTGCAGATGTTATCAACATGCTGTTTAAATGACAATTTACAGTTAGTCAGCATTTCAAGTCATAATAAGATTACTTTATTTCTTGTAAAGGGCACATATTTATACGTTTTGCTTTCAGACAGATACTGCATTTTATTTATTTATTTATTTATTTATTTATTTATTTATTTATTCTGCATTTATTTATTCTTTGTTGACTTGGTTAGCTTCCCTAGGATAGTTACCACTTTTCCAGGAGAAACTGAAGTGGCATTTATATGAATAGGGGAAATTTGGCCAGGGCATCAGTGGACTTCCATTATTCTTTTCAGTAGGAGCCATGGAATCTTTTACACCCACATAAGCTAATACCAATTCAAGTAGGTGGGGCTTTGGTTTAGCATCGTATATGAAGGATGACATAGTCAGGAGTGTAACCCCTCCCCATGTTGCACTGTATTTTAGTCAATTTATTTAAGTTAAGAACTGTTTGAAACTCTTCTGTGTCACTAAAAAAGGTTATAATGTGGCCTAATGTGATGGCCTGTCTACAGGCGGCATGGAAGACAGAGTAAATAGATAAATAATTAGGGGTCAGGTACTGACCTTACAAGGCTTCTTGAAAGATTTCATATCACTATAATTTTCATTATTTATATTTCGCATAGCATTCTCTTTTACTTAGCCAATCAGTTTATCCAGGCAGTAATTTGTACAGGTAAACTACTTTTGTTAACTTTGTTGATCAGTACTCTATGCCAGCAAAACTGACTACTTCAGAAAATTCCATGAGTATTACATAAGCATAGAAGTTGTCTTCGGCTACCCTACTAACAATATTGTAGAACATTACATTACATAAATTAGTTTGTGATAGGTTCCTACTCTGGGCAAGCAATCAAAGACACACAGTCCTTACCAATGACTCTTTTGAGGGATGGTCACTAAAAGCAAAGATGGATTCATGCAGTATTTTCATATGCAGCTTCCTACACCAGGCACAATTTCCCATAAGTGCACACAGGGAGCACACTCCAGACCTGGGGCTGGATCCTTCTTCTCTCTCCTGACCGACACAAAACTCCACACTGACACTTTGGAGCTCTGTGTCCCTTTTCCTAGTAGCTGACATACCCACTTAAATATTTGAGTTTCACACACACATATATGCATATATATGCATACACACCTGGGAAAAGCTGCCACAGATCTACTAGCTGTGCCTCTTTCTGTCCAGACTCTGATGTGATGATGTTGCCATCAGTCAGCTACCCTAAAGATCTTACAAAGGGTACCCAATTATACTGTGTAAAACTAATACTAATACAAATAGTAGGGTGTGACCAAACACCACGGCTTTCAGGAGTGACCATAGTGTCACAAAAATAAGCATAAATACCCTCAAGTGAAAGGAATTAAAATATTTAATGATAAATAATAAAGCAGAAAACAGTAGAATACTGAATACAGTACACAACAGAGTTTCAACCAGAGAGATATAAATATAGTAAGTTGGATAGTTTCTCACAGATGAAGAAAACAATACTAAACTATTCTCATTACATGTTCCTGTCTGAATAAAGAATTACTGTTCCCTGACTACTTACTAAAGCAAGGCAAGCTGATGTATGCTGAGTGTCTTACCACAGCAAAGTCAGATTATGTCTCTTTCTTCCTGTGTGGACGTATGAGATTTATATCCTGTCAGAAATCTTTCCTGTCAGGTTCCAAAGTGCTGCTGCGAGAGTTCCAAAGGAACCATATGCTGGTTAGAAAATGGCATCACCTCTGGTCACCTGACTCTGTTACAGTACATACACAGAGCTTTGCTAAAATCTGTGGCAGCATGCTGAAAGCTATAACACAGGTTCAATCTTTCCACCATTCCAGGGTTCTCCGATAAACATATACATTTGATCAGTTACAACAATACAACCTATTATACATGTATACATTCTTTTTGTCTAGCAGGACCTACTGTTGATACATTTTTAACACAAGTAACTTTACAAATATATTTTTAATTCAAACATCTGTACAAATCAGTGTGATAGTCAAATAACACAAAACTCATTACTAAACTCCAGCTAGCTATGCTGACATATGTACAAATGTACTGCCATACTCTCCCTCACACAGATGGCACTGCCTCGTAACATCACATCTCTCTCCCCATTTGGAAACTCAGGCTAGTCTTTCCAGTGACCCTGGAAAATTGTTGCTTGAGAGAAATGGGCCTGTCTGGGAACACATATACCCTGTATTCAGAGCCCATCTGCGCAGGCATTACTGATGCTACTACCATGCTGCACTGTCATGTCATATGCCTGCAACCCTAGGTCCCACCTTATTAACTTAGCCTTTTGCTGACTGGCTCGATGAAACCATATTAAGGGATTGTCATCTGGAACCACAGTGAATTTTCTTCCATTCAGACAGGGCTGAAGTTTCTGCAGTGCCCATACTATGGCTAGACATTCTTTTTCTACAGATTCATAACATTCCTATCTGCGTTGGAATCTATGGGTGAGATATACAATTGGGTTATTTTCTCCCTCTGAGGAAACCTGGCTGAATACAGCCCCCACCCCATGGTACAAAGTATCCACCTGCACAACAAATTATTTGCTGTAAACTGGACTGGTTAACAGAGAGGGTCCTCCAAAAGCCCCTTTAAGCCTTTGGAATGCCTGCTTGCAGGCTGGGGTCCACACACCTATCTGGCCTGTATTTCCCCATCAGGTCTGTGATCACCAGATCCCCCTCAGACTCCTCCTCTCATCCACTCCAAACACTCAGCACCAGGGCCTCCCTATCTTGTTAAGCCTTCACCATGTTAACATGGTACAGTGTGTGCCTCTACCTCCATCCTAGTAGGTTTACCATGTAATTAACATGACTGACCTTCCTTACCACTTTGAAAGGTCACTCCCAATCTGCCTGCAGCTTATTGTGTCTGACAGGATTGAGCACCATAACCTACTATCTCACAGCATAGTCTCGGGCTCAAGCATTCCTATCATACCAGACCTTTTTGTGTTGTTGGGCTCCTGCTAGGTTCTCCAGGGCCAAGCCCATGAGCCTCCTAAGTCTTGTCCAGAAGCTTAGGACATATGCCACAACTGACACCTTCTGGAATTCACACTCACCCTCCCACTCATCACAAATCAACTCTAAAGGCCCCCTCACTTTATGCCCATACAGCAAATCAAAGGGTGAAAAACCTGTGGATTCCTTGGGTACCTGTTTGTCCCATTCTTTCTTAAATGCATCTACAAATGCCCGTAACATGGTATTTAGTGTAGAGTTTAATCTCTCTACTAGACCATTAGGGTGGTAGTAGTAGGGGGCATTTTTTAGGTGCATCACTCCACAGCACTTCTGCAGACAAGCCAGCAGGCCTGACATGAAACTGGCACATCTGTTAGTCAATATTTCTCTCAGGAAACCTACCCAGCTAAAATCTCTAACAAAGCATTTCCCACCTTCTCTGCCTCGATAGAGGACAGAGCCACCACCTCAGGGTATCTAGTAGCATAATCTACTACCACCAGGATATAATTCTTCTTTGTGGAACTTGGGATACTCAGAGGCCCCACAATATCCATAGCTACCCTCTAAAATGGCTCTTCAGCCATAGACAAAGGCATCAAAGGATCTATGACCTTGTCTCCTGCCTACCTTTTGGCACTGCTCACAGATCCTGCAGTACCCTGTTACATGCTTTACTATCTCAGGCCAGTAAAATTTCTGCATAATATGTCTCTTGGTATGCTTTATACCCATATGAACTGCAAAAAGAATGTCATGGGCTATGGCTAGAAGTGCCAGATGGTAGGTTCTGGGCACTACAAGACTACTGTATTACCTCACCCTCTAGCCATCCCTCAGGGGTCCACTCCTTATACACTAACTCTTTGTTCCAGTATACAGACTCCCCTTTTCCTTGAGAATCAGGTGCCTCCTTAGCTACATCCCTTAAACCTAATAATGTAACATCTGAAAGCTGAGCCTGTCTCAGTTCTACCTTTGTTATCCTTCCCAGCTCCCTTTCCACCAGAAGCCTGTCTCTTCTGACAGCAATGCCTCACTGTCAGCCTGGGTACTACCACTCACCTCTGACCTTGCCATCACCCTGTCCACAGGAACATCAGTACTTACAAGCATCTGTGGCTCACTTTCTGGCTTATCTCCTTTCCTGAAATAGCTACCTCACCAGCCCCATCTTCAGGTGTGTGGTCTTTCTGGGTCTCCCCCAGACTACCTTACCCACATGCATGTCTCAAGCCTGACTGCATGTAACTGCATGCACACAAGGTACTGAATTATCAAAATAATTCCCAATTAAGATATCTGCAGGCATATCCACAAACACACTGACTTGCTTGCTTCCTTTTCCACCCTCTCAAAAAGGTGAACCCTGGCCAAAGGTATTTGGAATGGGGTCCCTCCTAAAGCTCTGACTGGTGTGGACTGCCCAAGCAAGTACTGCTCGTCTTTGACCACTGCAGGCTTCACAATGGTTATGTCAGAGGTTGTGTCTCTCTTAGCAGTGGCCTGTCTTCCATCCACTAAGATAGGATACAAATTTCATTGATAATTTGGAACCACTCTTGTCTCCAGACAACTTACCACTGACATGATGTTATTTTCACTTGCTGGCTCCTTCACTGTTTGTTCCCCACCTTGCCTCAGTGGGCATTTGTATGCTACATGGCCCCTCTGGTTACATTTAAAACATCTAACCCTTGGTCCTGGCTATGTACCTGAAGTAGAGGCTTCTCCTGTTACTGGTGTACTCTGTTGGGGTGTTTTAGGCTGCCCACCATGGGCTCAGCTATAACCATGTGCACCACTGGGTATTCCCTTCTTATGCAGTGATGCCCTGCTTGTTAAGTAGAGATCCCCTTTTCTCCCCAGCTCATATGCAGAGTTACACTCTTGGTCTGCCAGGCAGATTCTCATATCCTCAGGCAAAGTGCTAATGGTTTGTTCCCTCACTAAAAGGTCTGCCAGCCCTTCAAAAGTGGTGACCTGACACCCACTCACCCACCTATGAAAATAAGTGCTTAACTCAGCAATATAATCACATAAACTCTGCCTTGCATATATGCAAATGAAACTTTTTCTGTAAGCTTCAGGTGTTAATTTAAAACATTCCAATAAGCATTGTTTTACTTTATCATAGTTTAAACCATCAGTATCACAGAATTTAGAAACAGCAGTTACAAGCTCACCATGGAGTAAGGGAGTCAAGAACCATACCCAGAGCCCTTGGTCAGCATTATACTGTTTACATACCCTTTCAAGTACATGAATAAAACTATCCAAACCTTCACCCTCTGTAAACTGTAGAAGAAATTTACTGACCTTTATTGCTTCAGGTTCGGTTATTCCCTTCCACATTACCTGCATGACCCTGCTAAAGAGTCAGCATCTCCCTCTTAGTTTGGTACTGTTTTTTCAGTCTTAAAATGCAGCAGTCTCACTGATGATTCTAATTTCACCTCTTTCTCCAGTTGTTTGGCCTCCAGTTCAAGTGTCTTTAACTCAACATGGATTTTAAGTCCCCTGAGGAAAAGGAAAACTGCTTTGTTTCTGAAGACTGCATATCCCCATCACCAGACTGGTTGTCTACTGGGTTACTGCAACTGTGACCCAGTCTGAAATAATTTCTTCTTAAGTCAGGTCAGCATGCACTAGTCCTTTGGCTTCACACACCTTAGCCAGCTGTTTTTTTGTCACCTTGCTATAACCCTCTACTGACATCCTTGCCTGCTTTCCCTGACTAAACTGAACTAACAAAAATAAATAAAACTGTTCTGAAAATAAAACTCTGTATATTTACCTTCTGGCTGCTACGAGTACACACACCTTCAGTGACAACTGCCCACCAGCAAATGAAGTTCAATAAATATCCCACACAGCTACCACCAATATATGATGGGTCCCTACTCCGAGCCAGCAATCAAGGAGACTCAATCCTCCCCACTGACTCTGGTGAGGGACAGTCACTAAGAGCAAAGATGGAGTCACACAGTATTTTCTGATGCAGCTACCTGCACCAAGCACAATTTCCCTTAAAAGTACACAGAGATCACTCCCCAGACCTGATACTGGACTCTCCTTCACTCTCCAGACACACACAAATCTCTACACTGACACTTTGCAGCTCTGTGCCCCTGTTCCCAGTAGCTGACACACCCATTTGGACATTTTAGTTTCACACACACACATGCATACCTGGGAAAAGTTGGCACAGATTTACCTGGACATATTTTTTGTCCAGACTCTTGAGGTAATCATGCTTCCACTAGTCAGCAACCCTAAGGCTGTTACAATGGGTAACCAATTATATTGTGTAAAATTAATACTAATACATATGGTAGCGTGTGATCAAAGCATTGAGGCTTTCAGGAGTGGCCATAGTGTCACTAAAACAAGCATAAGTACTCTCAAGATGTTAAAAGTATTTTCTAAAGGACCAGACACAATGAAAAGTATTAAAATATTTATTGATATATAATAAAACAGAAAAAAGGAGAATACTGAATAAAATAAACAACAGAGTTTTAACCACAGAGATATATAAAAATAATTCAGTTGGATAGTTTCTCAAAGATGCAGAAAACAATACTAAACTGTTCTCAATAAATGTCCTTGACTAACTAAAGAAATACTGCTCCCTGCAAGCTGATGTGTGCTGAGTGACTTGGCACAGCAAAAGCAAGATGATGCCTCTCTCTCTCTGTCTGTGTGGATGTGTGAGATATATATCCTGTCAGAAATCTTTTCTGTCAGGTTCCAAATTGCTGCTGCAAGAGTTCCAAAGAAACCATATGCTGGTTAGAAGATGATATCACCTCTGGTCACCTGACTCTGGTACAATTCACACACAGAACTTTGCTAAGATCTGTGGCAGCATCTGAAAGATATAACACAATTTCAAACTTTCCACCCTTCCAGGGTTCTCTGATAAACATACACATTCGATCAGTTACAACAATACAGACCAAATATACATGTGTACATTCTTTCTGTCCAGTAGGATCTATTGTTGATGCTTTTTTAAGACAAGTTAACTTTACAAATATATTTTTAACTCAACCATCTGTACAAATCAGAGTGATAGTCCAACAACATAACAACAACGTTTTACAAAACTCCAGCTAGCAATGCTGGCATATGTACACATGTACCGCCCCACTCTCCCTGGCACAGGTGGTTCTAGCTCATAACATCACATAGTTGTCCAATACTTTTATAAGCTTAGTGTAATTTAATAAATTCAACTAATAGGGCATTCAGGATGAGCTTTTTTAAGACTTTTTTTTACAAGAGGTTATCTTCAACTAACAGGGCATTCAGGATTAGCTTTTTTAAAACTTTTTGACCAGAGGCTATCTTATGTATTAATTTATTAATTGAGTGTTACCAGTCCTGTAAAATCTTGCTAATCTCAAGGAATTTAATAAAGAACAACATATGAAGGGCATGCAAATGTCACTTTTATGTGTTGAACATAGGGAACCTTGCTTAAATTATGGAATGTCTATGATTTAAGGATAGCCACTTCCTGAAAGTAATCAGTGTATTTCTTAAGAGAATATTCTAGAGGTTTTATCAGAAACTAAATATAATTTTGAAATAAATGAATACAGTCATCCACAGACCTATGGAATTTCTTTTGATTAATGACTTTTAATTTGATTCATAAGTAAAAACTATATGGCCACACTTTTTCTCTTATAGTGATGATGTACTTGAAGAATTTACTTTTTAAACTGAACTTATGTCGTCATCACAGTTTAACAGTTGAATAACAAAGGGCTTTGCATTTTACTTCTGTTTTACAAAGAGAAGCATCATACATATTTTCTCTCTAAGTTTCTAAAATATATCCTAATATTTCATCCCTTTATCTACACATTTGTCATATGAAGATAAGGAGCAAGAAACTAAATTAGAAGCTGAAATCCACTAAAAGGTTCAGAGGATCTGAATATTGCTTGTCCTAACCACAAAACTTTTTAGCAGGCCTGTAACAATTACTTGTCCTGGTCTTATCATCATAAAACAGATTCCTTTTGAGACATACTCATTTATCTTATGCAGCACACATACCAGTACAAATGCATTATGTTAATGCTTTCCTGATACTCTCTGATTTTCTTCTTCAGAAAAAAAAAAAAATCTGCAGCCCTTGCCAAATGCCTCCATAGAAGAGTTGAATAGCTACTTAACCCGAACACTGAATTTCTGCCAAGTACTATTACATGCAGTTAAGTATGGAATATAGAGTGACAGAATGCTAATCATAAAACTCCTTGGAAGCATACCGAGATCAGCAACCAAAAAAAAGAATACATGTTGGGAGAAAGCTACGAAATAAAGAAAAGTAGACGGCATTATTCTCTATTTGTGGCAAAGGTTTCTTACAGCAATTAAGAAAACAAGCACGCAAGGAACATGATGTGTGTCTCTGTTTTAGAGTGTTGTGATTTATAAATGAGTTATAAAGAAATATTCATGAAACATTAGCTAAATAATAAGTCTTGATTTTTGAATTCATTACCCTTTCTGATAGTGGTTAGAATGAGAGATTCACAAATTCTGAGCAACTTAATCAGAAAGTAAAATATAATCTCATTTTAGTTTATATTGCAGATTAGGGACTATAATTGTCTCATACTTTTGACTGAATATCTATATTTAAGGCACATTATCACACTTTCCATTGCAAATGAAAATTACAAAGTATACAGTATTTAATGCAAAAGGTTCTCAATTCATTTTGTTGATAAGGACAACCCTTTGAATATTTTCTTGAAACTGAAACTCCGGAAATGATATCATGAAAAACTGAACCTACAATGCCTTACTGCCTACATTAGTGTATAAGCTAGTAGTTTTGCATGCTAAGTGCAGCAACAAGGGAATCATAAGTCCCAGTAATACAAGTTCTCATCTATGTATAAAAGGGAGAACACCCTAACTTGAAAATTAACATGTATAATGATTTATTATTAAAACCAGAACGTAAGTAAGTGAAGTTCGCCTGAGAAAAACATCTTTTTCTGCCTTGAGTCACTGTTGGAGGTATGACATTTTAATCCCAACCTGAACCTGCAGTCTGAGATGTCACTGCAGTGGTATAGTTATAATTTACTCAGATAGTCCACTCAGGTTACAAAGCAGTTAGTGCGTGTTTAGAAGAATGTCACTTGACTGGCCCACCAGTGACCAATATAAAGATCAGCTTCATAACACAGATGCTATCGTATTGTGTTCTGCAGAGTTGACAAGGTGGGTTTCTCAATGCTTGTTCTTGCACTGATGAAACAGTGCCTAATTTAAGGTATTTCATGTGACGAAAAGTAGAGATTGCTTGGCTAATTATTTCAGCAATCATTTCTTTTGTTAGTTCTCAGCTGCCCATTGATCTAGATACCTCACTTATATTATGCTGGAATCCCCTGGGTTTTAAGTAAGTGGGCTGCATATTTTAACAGTCCACCCATTAAACCTGCTTTGATGTTCTAATGTAATGAAGTGTGGTGGCTATTTAACACATCTGATAAATGGCATTGTTTTTTGGCTACAGACTTCTTGTATTTCAGTTGGGTCATTGGTTGAGTATCACAGGGACTATGTGAAGAGATGCTACAGTTCAACACTTCATGTCTAGCAGTGGCATTTTGTTTGATAACAATTGCTGATGTCAGAGGTGGCATTGGTTTCAAGTGTAGTTCCTTATGCCAAGGATATTTAATTCTAGTTCAAATAAAAGGGAATAATTTAAATAATAAAAATGATCACTCCAGGATGAGAAACATTACTGGCTACTCATTTAGTACAGGGGGGGTGAAGCTTTTTGACAGATTGCTTCTGGTGCTAAAGTGTGGTGTTCTATGAAACAGTAAACCAGGGCATTTGGTTGATCTGAGTTTAACAGCTATGGTGCCTTTATAAAACCCTTTTACTGGTTAAAAAAGGCAGTTAGTTGTATAATCTTATCACACTATTTTTTTAAAAGAGATTTGTGTCACAATATTCTGTTAGGAACATTGGATTAATTTGGATTCAGTGTATTCATATCTCAGAGTTGTTCATATTCAGCCTCAGATAATTGTAGTTTTTATTTTAAGTAACACAATCAATTTCATTATGAATTTAATTATTAAGCCATTAATTTAATGTTGATTGATGATTATGATCTGCTCCATTGTCCATTTAATAGGAGCTTATCTAATTTTTCATTGAAGTTTTAAGTTTCAGTAGTAGGCTTATCATGGGTAAAGGTCATTACCTGTCATTGATTTATTAGAAAAATGAAAAAAAGAAATATAAGAACAAAATCTAGTATTCTAGAAAAATTAGAGGAGTATAGCATCTATAAGTAGATAAGTCAAGGTGCAGAATATTCAGAACCGTGGGCACTGTCAGGCTAAAACTGGATGAGTATATGAGATTATATTATCCCTGCATAATTTAAGTTATATAATCCCAGTTAATTTTATATCAGGCATTATTTCATCAGGGTAGATTTACACATCATATCACAATTTTATATGATGTATGCAAAGCACGTACGATCCAAGGATAAAATGTTAATGTCACCTTCCTTGTTATAGCACCTCCAACAACAAAGAGAGAGAGAGAGAGATAGAAATAGAGAGACACTTGAAAATATATAATCAAGGTGGGCACCTTCAAATACCTAAACTGGACAATATTTATGGAATGTTACCACTGTTAGGTATAACCATGCTCATAATCAGGGCAACTGATTGTTTTACTTTTATCAGAAGTAAACCATGCTTGTAATGGATGTTTTATTGTTATCTGTGAAGAACAGGATATATAGACACATAACTGATCAATTTTCTCATCATCTTCTGTACTTTCAAACATTTGTCCTAAAATTCTAGGGCTTTTTTTATTTACATTGGAGTAGGGTCATACCAGTTTACAACTAATCAGTAAGGCATTCTAGTGCTAGAATAAAGACAGGTGGGCCATTAGTACAAGAAGAAATTTAAGGCACTACAAACAACAGGGACCAGAAAGGCACTTTGCAAGGAATTTAAATATTCCCAGTATCATGCAAATGTATAAAAAAATTTATTTTTTTTTTTTTTGGTGGTCTTAATGACAGCCAGTGATGTTTCATTATAACTAATCCAGGTAGTAATTTGTCTGTTTTCTTTCAGCAGGTCTGTTAACACTTCAGATGCTTAAATTTCTTTGGGCAAAATTGACATCCAAATCTAAACAGGTATTTAACATGTTGGAGTCTGAAAGAGTACATAATATTATGGGAGGATTTAACAGCAGCCACAATCCTATGGTCTCTAATGAGCAGCAGTTGAGTGACTTTGCCACAAAGAAGATGAGACTCAGGGTTAGGAAGGGTATGGATGAGGTCTTGAACACTGAGCAGTTTATAGGATTAAGTTAACTGTTCAGCTATAGAAGATGAAGGTAATAACATATCAGATGTCTTGGTGGATAGCTATTTTAATTAATCAGTCTGCAGGAGAATACCTGGAAGAGTTTTTGAGGCATGTCAAGAAAATGGTAGGTCAAGGCTTTTCAACTTAGTTTTAGGAAAAAGGTTTTAGGTAAGTACAGGCAAATTCAACAGGAAGGACTGGTACAATGCAACAAAATAATAGTGAGATCCCTTGGACAGACAGAGTTGGAGAATTTTCACCAAGAAAGATATGGGCCTAGGATTTTATATTATGACCCACATTTCCATTTCCATTAAAAAACAAGATTAATTGGGGGATTACACAGTTGTATTTGAACTGATAGACTCAGATGGCATTCAACGGTTACTGGAAGAAGATAGGTTCTTAGATTGGTGGCTGGCTAACTGCCCCTGTGTGCCATTTGAAGCCTTGCCAATTATCCCATGTAAAAATGAAATCCTGCACCTTGTATCTATAAAGTAAACACCTTAACCATTATGCCAACCTCCTGACATACAGCTATAGATAATACATCTTCCAAGGATTTGGTAAAAAAATTGGCTGCATTAGGCAAAAGTCATATACAAAGCTAGTAATAAAAAACGGGTACAACCAAGGAGCAGGTCTTGTTCTTTTTTCAGCTGTTATGGCTGAAAAAGTCATACAAGTATTTCAACTTTTACTGTATTTTCGACAGTACATGAAGTCCACCATGTTACAGGTGGAATAGCATGGATCAGTTATGATCAACATTTTCACAAATTGAAAGCTGTGAACAAAGCCCTCTGTTAGGATGAGCATCATTTGGACACGTGGCTTAGTGCCATGTTGGACAAGCTTACTTCCCCTAATACTATTCTGGAATAGTATTAGGGGAAGTAAGCTTGTCCAGCATGGCAATTGGCTTATTGTTTTGTTGGACAAGCTTACTTCCCCTTAATACTATTCCAGAATCAGAATTATAAGGAAAGTCCAAAGTACATTTGGGCATTCAGTAGTGGCATGTATACCTTGCCAGCTTGCCAATTTAATCATATTTGTTATTCAGTGCAGCATGTGCCACCCTACCATACAATTTTGGACTAAGAATGGACATACATTCACCTCCTTAAATCAGGGTATTCCTAACAAGGTGACCCTTCAGAAGCTGAAATGTACTAACAGAAGTAAGGTTTCCCCTCACTTTTAACAACATGCATTCTCCAATCAAAGTCACTGAACTAGAAAAGAAATACCAAGATTATTTGGATTTAAAAAGCTGTTTACTTTTCCTTAAATGCTTTAACTTCAGGTTTTACTAAGTCCGCTGTCCCTGTTGATAATAAAGTTACCAAAAATGTGTGGACAACTATTTTAAAGAATTAAGTATTTTTAAAGCTTTGTAATACAGAAATGGCAAAAGGCAGGTAGTTTGGTCCCTTTGAGAAATAGCAATGGGATTATTTTAGAATATCACCCATAGACCTGATTCTGAAAAAGAAAAAGGGCAATGTTCATTTCATCCATCATTTATTGTTCCCATCTGGAATGTCTGCTAATGATAAGACTAATAAAGAGGAAGACTGTATATGTTATTCTTCCCTTGATGAGGCAGCCATGATCATTAAGAAATGATACTGAATCTGTTTTTACAGTGCTGACAATGCAGGAGATAAAGTGGCCCCCATTGGGTTTACACTTCCAGGGCAGATATTATACTGATAAAGCAGTGCCAATGTGGTGCTCAATGACATGTTCAACATTTGAAACATTCAGCACAGCACTTTATGGCAACATATGTCCCCCAATCAAGCGACCATCCACTACTTAGATGACTTCCTTATGGCTGATGACAGTGAACCTGGGTCAAGAAAAGGCATAAGAGTGCTTTGTCAGGTCATGGCAGGAAATGGGTGTTACTCTGGCTATGCAGATAAGACATAAGGACAATGGGTGTGTGTGGGGGGGGGCTTGCAAGGATGCCAGCTGCACCATATGGAAGACTTTGTTACATGGTGTCATTTTAGGAATAAAATATTTTGGAGAGAACTTTCAATTTTTTGTAATGTGGGCATCCTCATTTTCTTGGTTCCACACAAAAGTGTTCCAGGTTAGTGAATTATTTCAGTCTCTTCAGGGGGTGGGTATGATTAACACCCAACATGTGTTAATAATATTGATAAGGAGGTCCAAAACAGACAAAGCCAATGCAGGGCAGCAAGTTTATTTAGATCAGATTGTCATTTTTGCTTCATGTCCAATGTATTGGATCAGTACTTTGCACCAGTTAGCTTATGACACATCACCACATGAAGTTATATCAGACATTTGGGTACATAATTTCACTCAAAGTGTCAGGAAGCATGAATAGTAAGGCCTACGTCAACAGGAAATTGGTCATCTAAAGCATTTCTAACATGCATTAGATGAATTCAGTTTTAATGGTGTATTTCAGGTTGAAAACTCCTAGTGGTTTTAGGTCACTCTTTTATTTGCAGAACAGCAGTGGTTCTCATGAAAAGTTCTAATCTCAGCCTTGATCCAATAAGTTGGTTGTTTTTTTGCAAGGTGTTCATGGTTTATCTTGGATCCACCTACACCAAATTTGGGATTGTGATTTCTAAGCAGGACCCATTTCTCAGGCCATGGTTTTACACCTAGGAGAGTTAGCTGATTTGGCTTTGCTTTGATAGATACACCCAAATATGACATTATTTTGGTCAGCATTCATACCAAGGCTTTACTGGCATGGGACTTTAAGACCAGCAGTGATTAAATGTTCCAGAAAATTCATACATTACAGGATTGCCAGAGCAGCCCTATCCATAGTTGTTTTCATGGCAGAACACCATGACCTGGGATGGAGTGCATTTAAATGACCTTGTAATGGGTCTTTTTAATTTGCAGTTTGCAAATGTTCTGCAAATATATTTGTGACAGTAATGTTTTTCTATAATTCTTCATAATACAAAATGAGGAAAGAATTGTTTATACCAGTAGTAACATTTTTAAGCTAAGGCAACTTTTAGTACACAATTACAGAGAGTTATGTATTTGCGATTTTATATTTAGTTGTTAGCTTTCTTCATCTGAAGGTCACAATTTATTTACTACTTTGTAATTTCATAGTGGGAAGCATAGTAAAAGAAAAGGGGGTAAACATCCTGCAGCTGTAGGCTGGTTGATCATCATGGTGTTGCTACAACCCCCCTTTCCTTTTTTAATTGACCGTCGGGTTAAGTAACATTTACCATAAAGGCATAAGGGGAAGAATATAAAAGTGCAGATTTACCTCCAAAGAAAATGAGGAGACACAGTGAATACCACTCAGGCTTGAGGGAAGTGGAATTATGTCATCTGGCAACACTGGAGTCATTAGAGGAAGGTGTGAATGACCTGAGACATACCTCCCTGGACTACATGAAAAGAGACATGGAGGAGCTCTCCAATCTTGTAGCCCAGGTGGGTATGGCCCTAGCCCTGAGTAGCATCCTTCCATCAATCAGAATGATACCACAGGACAAAATGATTGACTTCAACAATTGGCTAAGCTTCTGGTGTCATTCTAAGGGGATCCAGTATCTGTCTGCCTGGGATGACATGATCGACACACCGCGATGCTTTGCCAGAGATGGCCTGCACCTTTCACCCTTGGATTTCCGGATACTGATTAAGGCTCTTGCCATCCATATAGTGCCTTTTTGAAAAAATTACATGTAGCTCCTTACTGCTTGGTGTGATGGATTTGAAGTGTTCTTAAGACACTCAGTCTTGCTGGCTGGATTCTGCTAAAATTCAAAGTCTGGTTATATTTGCATTCACAGTCTGTTGCATACAAAAACTTGCAGAATATACACTGATGAGAGAATATACTTTGCAGCATCAACTTTAGAGAGCAGTAACAAATAACTTTTTATAATAAACCAAACGGAACCATGTTGCAGCTTAAAAGTACTGTTCCAACTTTACTTCTCATATAGTACAGATGATGTGAGAGATATAACATTTACCTTAGGACTTGTGTCCCTACCATACCTCTAACATAACTGGATTTATACAGCTCTTTATATACAGTTTTAGTCCTGTAGAAACAATACTAAGCTTCCTTGTTTAACAATGTCTTGTAAGAGACCAGCTTTTCTGACAGTGTGAATATCCTGTAACTGTGTCCTGATGTCCATGTAGAAAAACATATTTTTGAGGAAACACATTGTTCTGTATTCTATTTGGATCTGTGTATATGAACATATGTTCTTGTGCCAATGCTGATAAGCATATCCTGTTTTTTATGCAGAAAAACATATTTTTGAGAAAACACATTTTCAGAGATCAGCTTTTCTGACAGTGTGAACACCCTGTATTTTATTTGGATCTTTATATAAAAACATCTGTTCTTGTGCCATATCCTGTTTTTCCATGCAGAATAACATTTCATTGTTCTTTAAAAGCAGATTTTGCATGTTTGTTCTTGCATACATCCTGTTTGAGTCTGTAAGGGAAAAATGTCCATTCTTTAAAAGCAGATTTTGTATTTTAGCTCTTGCATACATCCTGTTTGAGTCTGTAAGGGAAAAATGTCCATTCAGCAGATTCCTTTTCCAAGCCATGGTAATTTAGTATGGATGCTGATTACATATTACTAAACTCTATTTCTACATTTAAGCAAGCTTTATCTTATACATTATTTATGTTGCATAATTGCAGCAAAATTACTTTCAACCTTAGTATATTGTTGAGCACACTCTAACAATTCCGTCTTTTTTATTTTAAACTAGAGAAATAAATTCAGCATTATTTGGTAATACTTTTTCATTATGACAATTAACAACAGTAACTTGACTAGCTTTTGCTAAGCAGACTTTAATACATGTAAATAATATGCAACCAAGCATTACAATAACAATAAAAGAAATTAAAAATACAGTGATTTTTCCTGTCCATCCTGTAAATAGATTACTAAACCATTCACTCCAGTCATCATTCCAGTTTTTCTAGTATGTTGAGACACTTGTGCAATCACTTCTAAATGTGCTTTTACAGATTCTGTTTTGTCTGGAATAAATGTACAACATTGTTCTCTTATTAAAGCACATGTACCCCCTTGTGATGCTAATATGTAATCTAATGCCATTCGATTTTGCAAAACCATAGTTCGTATTGCTGTCATTTCGACAGTAATGTCAAGGACTGCATTGAAAGTGGCATTTGCCAATACCTCAACTAGTTTAGATAGTTTTCTCAGTTCCCAGATGGCTTTTGCAGCCCCGTACCAAGGGAAAATACCTGCTCCAGAGATTACATCATCTCCTAAATCCATATCTTTTAATTTAATATAATCAAGATTTTGATGATATATACGTGTCTACTGGATTTTCTGGACTTTCAATTACAGGTAATATATCCCTTTTCTTTTTTGTATTCCTAATGTTTCCTTTTGGTAACTCTTTTACATGATGCATTGCTGGTACCACTAATCCTATATAACAGGTGCCATCCCATCCCTTTGGTAACCATTTATAAGCATATTTACCACAGATGTAATATAACCCATCTGATAGATTAACACTGCTATTTACCAGACTGCCATTTACTTGCCCTATAGTAGGAGTTTTATCGTGTACAACTGTAAAGTTTTTATCTGTTTTACTTCTCCAACATGTAATATTAGTTTTACAGTCATTTTTGTCATTTTGTGAAAAGTGAAATACTGCTGTGTCACTTAATATTAACTGACCCATAATTGGTATTAAAATAGGAAAACCATGAGAAAATACTCCACGTACTGGTATGTGGTTGTGAAAATTTATCATTTCAATTGTTTGAATACAATTGCTATTACCCACTGGAACAGTTCCATTTTGTTGAAAACATGTGATCCCCTGTACTATAGCAGATAACTGTACTCTTGCTTTATGTAATTGTACATTTATAACTTGATCTCCTGTTTCATTTATTAACACTCTCCAACTACTAAGAGAATTTAGTGGAATAGGTATTAGAGGCATTACCCCTGTTATTTTTGGTATTAAACTACATACCCAACAATTAGAAACATTCATGCTTTTTGCATACCAACATTGTCTTGCTAAGAAAGTGTTAAAAGATGGTGACCAGTCTTGTTCATTTTTCCACATTTCTTTACTCTCTCTCTTATGTAACTTTACAGTTTGATTAACAGGTTGTAAGTATAATTTAATACTAAGCAATACAATAATAGTTAGTATAATAGCTATTATCAATTAAAAAAAACATCCTTTAAATAGAAATTCCATTGTTGAATCATTTTGCCTTTGGTCATCCGAAACAGGATTTCCAAAAGGATGCACTTTAAACCATGTCAATTTCATTAGGGTTTTCTCTGTTGGAAACCTACAAAAGAATACATTTAATCAGATTTACATTGTTCACTATTTTTTATCATTCTTAGTTGATCTTTATGTACCAACATTGTTCTGTTTTTTTTTTCCTTTGATTTTGTACACTAATGGTCCAATTTGTTCCACTACTTCAAAAGGGCCTTGCCAATTGCTAGCCCATGGTCCTTCCATTTGGAATGTTTTTACCAATACTTTGGTTCCACAGGGAAGGTTTTCTTCAGCTGGTATTATTGGCACCTTTTTCCATAGATGGAACGCTTGCTCCCTTGCATTATAGTCACATATACTAGTAAGTTGTTTTAGCCATTCCTGATGTTTGCTAATTTCTAGCATGGGCCTACCATTAGGTAAATCTGGATCAAATGGTAATTGTATGGGCATTTTGCGGCCTGTCATTATTTCATATGGGGAAATACCTGTTTTGCTGTTTGGTGTTGCTCGAATACCCATTAAAATACCAGGCAGATGATGTACCCATGTATTGCCCTTTTCCAAGCATGCCTTTTTTAGACGTTCTTTTAACGTCCGATTCATACGTTCTACAATGCCATTAGATTGCGGATGGTATGGTACATGAAACCTTTGCTGTATGCCTTACAAATTACACATTTGTTTAATGAGATCACTAACAAACTGTGGGCCATTGTCTGACTCTATGACCCGTGGCCATCCCCAATGACAGAAAATATTTTTCCATAAGGCTTCTGCTGTTGCCTTTGCTGTCATGGTTTTGGTAGGAATTGCTTCTACCCATTTTGAAAAGACGTCCACTACTACTAGTAGATATCTGTAACCTCCCTTTGTTGTTGGTAATGGACCTGCATAATCTATTTGAACTGCATACCATGGCCCATCCGCTGGCTGTACTCGATGTAACTGAGGCCTTTTGCTTTTAGCATTTACCTGAAGACAGATTAAACATTCTTCTATAATCAGTTTGCAGACCTTTTTAAATTTGGGTTCCAATACTTTTCTTTTACAACTGCCCATAACTTATCAGTTCCTATATGGCCCAGTATTTGGTGATTTAACTTGACCAACTGGCGTGCCAACTGAAATGGTACATATGGCAACTGTAACCCTTTGGAGGTCGTGTATGCATAGTACTCCTTTGGTGGTATACCTGCCAATCTGCACTGATCGGTTTCTTCTTTTAAGCCCTGTTGTTTTTGTATATTTACAAGGTCTTTCTCTATTGACTCTTTATCTAGCTCTTTTAAGACACTAACTTCTACATTGGCATACTCATATTCTGGAAGTTCTTTTCCATTTTGTGCTGCTTGTTTGGCCAAGGTATCAGCTAACACATTTAATCTGTAAGTTTCACTGGTTGGCTTTTGATGTGCTTTTACTTTTAAGATGCTATACTGTCCTTGTTGTTTTGACATTGTTATAACTTTATATATGTCTTTTAATACTTCAGCATGCCGTAATGGTTTACCTACACTATCCACAAATCCTCGTCTTACCCAGGTTTCCATATGTAGTCTTAAAGAATTTACGACATAAGCACTATCTGAAAAAATGTTAATAGGATTGTAATACTTTAGCACATATAATACTGCCTCCAGTTCAGCTCTTTGAGCTGACATATGCCCTGGTAACTTGATTAGTTCAGGAGAACCCAGTTGTGGATTCTCTGGAACTATGGCAAATCCTGTCCAGTATCTGCCTTGGTCCCAATATCGTGCTCCATCCACAAAGATGGATGGCTTAAAGTGATCAAAATCAGATGCTAAAAATTGCACCTCAGGTGACATTATCTTTTCTAAACAGTTATGCTGTTTTCCTTCATATCCCATATGGTTTGACAAATGGTATTTATCCCCTATCTGTATAGTAACAGTTTTCATTCCAAAAAGTGCCATCCATTTTGCAAAGACTGCCTGACTAATACCATCTGTAATTTTATTCATTTCAAAACTGTCTATCAAAGCTTTTACAGCTTGATGTGGTGTTTGTACTATAATACTGGAAAATACGGTCAAATATTCAGTTTGTTTAATACCCCAGTAAATGGCTAATAACTGCTGTATACATGGATGGTAACCCAATTCCACTGGAGTCATCTTTCTGCTAAAGAAAGTGACTGGGCGTAATGTTTTTTCCATTCTGTTGTCACTACCATATGGCCATTCCTGTAGTAGTACCACATACAGTGTTTTTTTTCCTGCTGCTGCTTGTAACACAAATGGTAACCTTGGAGTGGGTGCTATTAGTTCTGTATCTTGTGCTAGTTTTATTTTTATCTGTGAAAATGCCTCCTCTTCATGAGATCCCCACTCTAAAAAGGTGGAGTTCTTTTGTTCATATAACATTTTGTATAGGGGAGCAGCCACGGCTGCATAATCCTCTATAAATTCCCTATTGTAATTCATGATTCCCATGAATTTATGTAAGTCTGCTATAGTCAGTGGCTTTTCCATTTGTAAAATGCCTTGTACACGTACAGGGCAAGGAGATCTTCCTGTTGGTTTTATAATAGTACCTAGAAACTTAACTTTTTTTGTCATAAACTGAATTTTTTCACTTTTAACCTTAAACCCTGCTTGCTGTAGAGTATGAAAACCTCTCTTAAGAAGCCGTACATGCTCCTCTACTGTTTCTGACTGAATTAAAATATCATCAATGTAATGTATTACTGAATTATCCTTTTCCAAATGTTGTAGAATGGATCCTACTGTCTGATGAAAAATAACTGGACTGTTTTGAAACCCTTGTGGTAACCTTGTCATAACATATTGCTGGTTTTTAAATGTAAAGGCAAATCTTGGCCAATCTTTTTTCCTGAGTGGCACTGCAAAAAAGCTGTTTGCTAAATCTATTACTGTAAACCACTTACTTTGTGGCTTAATATGTGCAGCCAACTCTGGGACTCCTGGAATCAAGTGTGCTCTAGGAGTGGTATATTGATTAACCTTTCATAAATCAATAACAAGATGATAACTACCATCTTTTTTCTTAACTGGCCAGATTGGTGAATTTGTAGGACTGTTGCCTTTTTGTATAATCCCTTCTCTTTCCCATTCTGCAATACATTTTTCCATATGTTCTTCTGCTTCCCTAGGAATAGGATATTGTTTTTGAAAAGGTGGTATATAGTCCTGATCACTTCCTATTCCTACTGGGCTTTCTAGTTTCCCACAATCACTGGGACCCTTGGACCATAGATTTGGGAATTGCTGTTGTAAATGCTTCCATACATCCTCACTGTCTGTATTTATATAGCCTGCAGGTTTTTCAGGTTTGTCAGGTAGAGAGATTGCATAGCAACCTGTATTTTGCTCTTCCTCTCTTTGTTGTTTGTCTCCCATCCACAGAATTTCATTAGGTAAATCAATTACTATGCCTAAAGGTCCTAGAATGTCCATACTAATAATGGTATTTGTGCAAGATGGATGCATTAAAAATGCACCCTTCCATATTTGTCCCTCTTGACTAAACTTTATGTCCACATTTTGGCTACTCACTGCATAGCATCCTGTGCCATTAAATGCTGAAATGCAAACCTTTTTTATTGGATTTACTGGTAACTGTCTGTTTGTGACAGATACTGCTGCTCCTGTGTCTATTAAGACATTTTTCCACAGTGACCCCTCTACCCAAATATCAATCAGTGGTCGTCCATCTCGACCCTTTTTAAAGGTAGTCAGGAAAGATACCAGAGTAGGGGGGGGCACATCCCTATTGTAAGGAAATCCACTCATCCTCTCCTTTATTATCAAATGCAATATGACACACCTCATGTTTTTGTTTGTCATCTTCTTCTGTGTCTGAATGATCTACATATTTAGGTTTTTCAATCTCTTTTTTTAACTGTTGCCTAGCTATTCCTTCTGCCTGTTCTATCAAATATTTCGGATTTACAGGTGAAACTGTTTGAAAATCTACCGGGCATACTTTCCCTTTTCCTGTATATTGATGGCTCTTATAACTGTTTTTACTAATATTGTAAGGATTTTGTACATGATCCTGCTTTTCTGACTTTTCTTGTAAATTTGTTTGCTCTCTTTTTGAAAACACTCCCTGTTCTTCCTTCTTTTTGCGCCAGGCTTTGTAATTATCACAATTTTGCTTAACGTGTCCTATTATTTTACAAAAGAAGCATGTTGGTGCCTTTTGCTCATTACCTGTGCTTGATCCTGGTACTACAAGCATAGAGGCAGGAGCTGGTGGTGCTGACACAGCTCTTTCTGCTGGTGGTTGGTCACACCATCTTTGCCTTCCCCTGTTTTTGACTTCACCAATTACTTCAAATGGCTCACTATTATCTTCACATGCAAAGATATGGTGTGAGTATAAAGTCCCATCATCGGCCATAGTCCGTCCCCTCATTAGTTTTTGTACCAAATCAGTGAGGGTATCAGAATTTTCTTTGTAGATACATTTAATATCCCCTGGAACCCCTTTGACTTGTTCTAAGAAGCAATGTATTAACTGTTTTTGTATGTCTCTTTTTCCCATGTCTCTGTCTGTTTTTTTATATATGATTTGAAATGCAAGCCTAAAATGATCACTTTGTTCCATTAATTTATCTGTGATAGTAATTTTAAAATTATCTAATAATTTGGCTGTGAGAGGCTGCCCTTGTGTAAATGCCATTAAAACGTCTGTCATACGTCCTACTTTAGTGTTCAACTGATAATCATCTTGCTTTAATTGTATGAAAGTTTTAAAACATTTGGGAATGAAAATCCAGAAACATCTAAGTAATGCATCTGTCCATATATCAGATCCTGCTGTATATGCCACCCATTCTTCAAATGTAAGCATGTTATAAAATATGCCTTTTTATCATTCCACTGTGGTAAACTCTGTAATAATCTAGACTGTGTATATAAATCTGTAGTGGTTCCCTGTCCCTGTTCTATAATTTGGACTGGTTTTGTGTTTTTAACTCTTCTTTAAGCTGGGATATCAAAATAGTATTTTGGAGGTTAGTCTCTGTTAATTCATCTAATTCTTCTTCCTTTTCCTTCAGATGCTGTTTAAGGTCTGTCATTTCTACCTGTAAGTGTTTAAGGGATATATGATACCTGTTATTGGATTCCTCTGTTGACTGCAGAGCTCCTATGCACTTTTGACAGAGATCTTGAATGTCAGTTTTGAACATTTTAAATTCATTTTGTTTCTCTTTAAAACTTATTAAAGTCTTCTGTCAATGTATCATAAACTTTGTTTCTGTCCTCATCTGTATGTGTAGCCATGGCATCATTCCATGCTTGTACATAATTTTTAAAGGGAGTTACAAGATCTACAGGGGACTCTGTCAATAACAGATTTGATTGCTGTTGTAATTCAGAAATTAATGTACTGACAGGACATAACTGCTTTACATCTGGATATAATGAAAACTGTGTATCCTTAATTAATTCTTTATCATGAACAGATCTGTCTGCACAGTCTAGTTTTTAGCAATATCATGCAATACTTGTTTATGGCATATTACACAAAATGCAGTTTCCTTTGAATCACACAATAAACATTTACTATGATATACTTCATTTTTTGTTGCAAATACCAATCAAATGTTACAATCCACTTACATAATGCTGGTATGTCAACTTGCCCTAATAAGGTTTTACACTTACTAATGTGTTGTGTATACCAACATTGCAATTTACTCCATATTTTATCTGGTTGTTCTGCTACATTAAGAGTAAAACTTGGCTTACATTTGCTAGAATTCTGCCTGATAGCATCCATACTAAAAAAATGTGACGTAGAAAAAAAGTCTTACCAGTGAGCAAGAAAACAGGTGATCAGGCTGTTGTTGCTGATGGCTGGAAATTTTTCAAAGTCACTTGAGAAGCTGGGAAAGCACAACAGGCAGCGGACTGCTGTGCTAGTGGATATTCCCCTTTTCTTAGCGAAATTATGGCACTGTGACTGGAACTTCATTCTCACTCCGGATGTAGACGTCTAAAAAACTGTACTACTGCAAGCTGCATAAACTGGAATACTTCTGTTCAGAATTGACACATACGTACAAATGTTAGTTACTGCAATTTAACTGAAGTGACCCTCTGCAGGGCTTACCATCACTCCTCCTGTGTTTGAATGCAGATTGTAGGTTCAAATGCAGGCTAGCTTGCCATTCTAGGTTCAACTCCTGGCTGGCTCGCCATTGAAAAAATTACATGGAGCTCCTTACTGCTTGGTGTGATGGATTTGAAGTGTTCTTAAGACACTCCGTCTTGCTGGCTGGATTCTGCTAAAATTCAAAGTCTGGTTATATTTGCATTCACAGTCTGTTGCATACAGAAACTTGCAGAATATACACTGATGAGAGAATATACTTTGCAGCATCAACTTTAGAGAGCAGTAACAAATAACTTTTTATAATAAACCAAACGGAACCATGTTGCAGCTTAAAAGTACTGTTCCAACTTTACTTCTCATATAGTACAAGTGATGTGAGAGATATAACATTTACCTTAGGACTTGTGTCCCTACCATACCTCTAACATAACTGGATTTATACAGCTCTTTATATACAGTTTTAGTCCTGTAGAAACAATACTAAGCTTCCTTGTTTAACAATGTCTTGTAAGAGACCAGCTTTTCTGACAGTGTGAATATCCTGTAACAGTGTCCTGATGTCCATGTAGAAAAACATATTTTTGAGGAAACACATTGTTCTGTATTCTATTTGGATCTGTGTATATGAACATATGTTCTTGTGCCAATGCTGATAAGCATATCCTGTTTTTTATCCAGAAAAACATATTTTTGAGAAAACACATTGTCAGAGATCAGCTTTTCTGACAGTGTGAACATCCTGTATTTTATTTGGATCTTTGTATAAAAACATCTGTTCTTGTGCCATATCCTGTTTTTCCATGCAGAATAACATGTCATTGTTCTTTAAAAGCAGATTTTGCAATTTTGTTCTTGCATACATCCTGTTTGAGTCTGTAAGGGAAAAATGTCCATTCTTTAAAAGCAGATTTTGTATTTTTGCTCTTGCATACATCCTGTTTGAGTCTGTAAGGGAAAAATGTCCATTCAGCAGATTCCTTTTCCAAGCCATGGTAATTTAGTATGGATGCTGATTACATATTACTAAACTCTATTTCTACATTTAAGCAAGCTTTATCTTATACATTATTTATGTTGCATAATTGCAGCAAAATTACTTTCAACCTTAATATATTGTTGAGCACACTCTAACACTTTTTAGGCAAGGTTGAAATGACAAATTCACCACCATAACAGGTACAAGCAAGCAAAATCAGAGGGTAATGCTATTCAATGCTGGAAGTCTAAACCTCAAAATGCATTAATTCAAGGCACTCCTTAAAATGGAGAACATCGACATCTGTGCAGTGACAGAGACCTGGTTCAAGGTTCCAGAGAGCACCCCTGCATTACAAGGCTATAATTCATACCACACCTTTCGGCCACCTAACCTGGACCGAAACCCTAAAGGTGGAGGCGTGTCCATATTCATTAAGGATATCCACACCTCCAGGCTAGTTACTCAGCATAAAGCATCCGAGATTATCCAAGTGCAACTAACTCTAGGCAAGACTGCAATCCAAATTATAACTTGCTACAGATCCCCCACCATGCCCCAGGATTCCCAGTCCTCATTTCTTGATGCACTGGAAAATATTAGGGTACAGCCTAACACCCTAATAATGGGCTATTTCAACTACCCCACCATTAACTGGGAAAGCTACTCATGTGCCAACTCTTTTGCTCAAGGTTTTCTGGAATTCATAAATTCCAATGCCTTGTTCAGCTTATCCACACCACCACCAGGGGCAGCAATATCCTAGACCTGGTCATTACCAACATGAGTGACCAGTGTTCCACACCAGAGGTCAATTCCTCATTGGTCAGACCCGACCACAAGCTAATGACCCTAGACATCCACATCCCATCCCCACCTGCATTAGGGAAACCACCATAAAAACTTTCTCCAAAGCCAACTTCACACTTCTTAAGACAGAAGTGGCAAACTTCATGACACCCATGCAGATGGACAATAGAGGCACGACTTCTGAATCCTACACAAATGCACTTTATAAGAACATACACGAGTGCATGTATCGTGCTATCCCTAACAGAATCAAGATGCTATCCTCCAAAAAAAGGAAGCCAATCTGGTGGTCCCCTGCCATAAACAAACTCTACAACAGAAGAAAGAAATTGTATCAAAAAAAGAGTAAAATCCCATGATTGGAGGAACTCCCTGGTCAGCCTTAGTAAGAAGCTGAGATCTCTCATAAAATCCTCCAAAGCTAGTTACAAAAACAAAATCACCACTGATTCTAGAGACAATCACAAAGCATTCTCTAGCTATGTTAAGAATCTCAATGGCAACACTCAGATCTGCTCTGAGTTACAACACAAAGGCACTAAATACACAGAGCCAACTGATATTGATAACATTCTGGCAGATAGAATCAGTGCTAATGTAATCCCCCTCTTACACCCTAAAGGTCCCATCTCTATACTAAAAGAATGCAAAGTTCCTGTAATCACGGCTGCACAGATAAAAAACACACTCTCCAAAGCCAAAAACACAGCATCCATGGGACTTGACAACATCCCAGGCTGCGTTCTACACAAACCTCAGAATGAACTGGCACCCCACCTAAGCACCATGTTCAATCATAGCCTCACCTCAGGTTTTGTGCCCACTGAATGGTGCACAGCAACGGTTATCCCACTCCACAAAGGGGGAGTCACCACTGACCCTGGGAACTACCACCCCATTAGCCTAACGATAATGGTCTGCAAGGCCATGGAATGTATCATCATGGAACTTATAAACAAAGATGCTGGTAATCTCCAAACTCTGGACCCCACTCAGTTTGGGTTTGTAAAAGGCAAATCATGTCTCCTAAACCTGATAGACTTCTTTGAAGCAGTCACCAAAGCCATAGATGAAGGTAAGGTGGTTAACACAGCCTATCTAGATCTCGCCAAGGCTTTTGACACCATCCCCCACTCTGGAATTTTAGATAAGCTCACTAAACCAGGTATAAATCCCTATGCCACAAGATGGGTTGCGAACTGGCTCACTGACAGAACCCACACTGTGAAAGTAGCAGACTCAAAATCCATCTTTTAGACCAGTGACAAGTGGAGTACCACAGGGTTCAGTCCTGGGTCCTCTCCTGTTTGGTATCTACTTTTCTGAAGTACAGGCTAACAAAGAAGGTCTTTGGCTAATGAACTTTGCAGATGACTGCAAACTAGGAGCCATAATTGAAACTCCTAACAATGTTTACATCCTACAAAAGGGCCTCACTGAGACAGATGCCTGGTGTCAAAGCCATGGCCTCCAGCTCAATGCCAAAAAGTGCATTGTCATCTCCTTTGTTAAAAACTCTGCACCCATGAGCTATCACATAGGTGGTAGTCTACTTAACACCAAAAGTGTGATAAGAGACCTTGGGACACAGGTGGAGAGTAGTCTCTCCTTTGATAATAACATCGCCACAGTAGTCAGGAAATCCTTCTACGTGGCGCACCTCATCACCAAAGCCTTCATCCAGGAAAAAAGAGGTCATTGTTCCCCTCTACTCATCACTCATTAGACCCTTTATAGGGTACAATGTCCCTTTTGGTATGTACCTCACAAGACAAACTGTAAAGGCTGCAGAAATACCACACAAAGAGGATTACTGGCCTCAGACAGATACCCTATGCAGACCATCTCAAAAAACTCCAGCTTTACTCCGTCTCATATCACCTACTCAGAGGTGATCTCTGCCTAACATACAAAGCTATGTCAGACCCTGAGCTGTTGGACAAGCTCCACTTAAAGAAAGCCCAATCCCTCCATGCCACATGCTCTAGGGACCTAAACCTTTTCACCACAAGAAACAGAACATGCTGGAGGGATATATTCCTGTCCCAGAGACTTCCCATACTCTGGAACAAACTACTTATCTATATCAAACAAAGCTCCTCATTAGCACTCTTCAAGAAAAATCTTGATGATCGGATGGGAAATCACCCCGGGGATCACCTCTGTGGCTCTGCTCAACAGAAACATAGGAAAATAATTTTCTTGGGTGGCGAAAGCCATGGTACATTTTTGGCTAGACTTATATAGGCCCTAGGGTCAATAGCCTAGTACTTACCTATGAACCTATGAGAATGTTATTCAACAAAGTGTTTATTCCAGCAGGCATGCTGTTATTTGTGCATGATTGTGATTGCAGTAAATGGTTGCACTAGCAATGGTGTTTATGATCATTGGGTCCAGTAGCTGGACAAGTGGCATTCCTCTAAAGAAATATGGTGTTTTTTTTTTAATTACCTAAAATGTTTTGCTGATATTGGTATTTGGTAATTGCTTTCATTCTATCACAGGTAATAATGTAGGAACTATTACACAAAGACATTTTTATGACAACCAGCTTTGAAGATAAAATGTATTTATTTATTTATTTATTTATTGATTTCAGTTTGATGACCCGGGAGGTCCACTGGGCTCAGGAGCCCATTTTCAGTGGAGGCCCGGGGAGAAAAGGTCCACATTACATAGTAAACATTAAAATACAACAGATAAAATTAAGATTCAAAGCTGCAGTTACATTAAGATACAACAGATAAAATTAAGGTTTATGGATACAGGTAAATCGTAATACAGTGACAGTATGAGGTACAGTGGTTACATAGCATGTGAGTCATATATTGACATGGTTGGTTCAAAGGTTACATAGAATCTGACTATTAAGGCAGAATGCTATAACAAGCATAAATGTTAGGGAGGGAAAAAAGAGAAAGCAAACTATTTACAATATTTACATTATATACACAAGACAACAGTAAAGAATAAATAAAATCCATGGACACAATTGTTGGAAATAGGAGTAGTATGGAAATACAATTAGTGTAGAGAGTAGAAGGCTGGGTGGGGAAAGTGCAACTGCACTTCCAATTAGAGAACAAGTAGGAATGGAGTTGGGTTTTGAAGTTGTCAGGGTTTTCTGTCATACGTAATGAAGGAGGGAGAGAATTCCATTTTTTGGCTAAGGAAAAGGACAGGAAGTGCTGTCCGGCAGGTCGCTTTGGTGTGTGGACAGTGATTAGGTTTAGGTGAGCAGATCTAAGTGGCCTGTTAGGGGTGTATGGTTGTAGGATGTTGGATAGTGCAGGACATTTAGAAGGGTTAAATAATAGCCTATGGGCAGTAGTAAGTTGGAGGTAGTCTAGAAGGTTGGGAAGTTCTAGCCAGTTTAGTGAGTGGAGGGCCGAGCAATGGTGGGAGGAGTGTTTGGCTTTGATGGCGAATTTTGAAAGAGATGGAGGCAGATAAGTTAGTTAGTAGAGGGGCACCATACATTAATGAGGGAAGAAGATAGGTAGTGATGAGGGTTTGTCTAGTAGAAGGAGAGAGATAGTGGATGTTTCTGTATAGCAGGCCAAGTTTTTGATGTGTTTTCTTGATGTTTAGTTGAATATGGGTGTCAAATTTTAGGTTTTCATCTATAGTAACCCCAAGCAGTTTGGCATAGGGAACAATTTCTATGGCTGAATTGCTATGGCTTATAATTTTGAAAGAGTTTTTGTCAAGAGGGAAGGATTTTGAGGGGGGGAGTAGTATTTTGGATTTGTTAGCATTTAGAGATAGGTGGTTTTGGAGCATCCAGTTCTCAGTGGTGGAGAAAGCAGTTTGAGTGTATGAGATGTATGTTCAATCTCCTGAGAGAGGTGGTGGTGCCTCAGGGCTAGGGCTGGGGTTAGATGACACAAGAGGGTGATTTAATCAGTATGGGTGTGGGCTGTCGATCAAACTGGGAGGCTAGAGTTTGACTACCTTTTCTCACTTTTATTGTTGTTGTTCTTCTTCTTTTGGCTTCTCCCGGTTAGGGGTCGCCACAGCGGAACTCCAGTCCGCTAATGATTGGCAGTAGATTTTTATGGTGCCGAGGTGCCAGCTCAACGCCCCACCTTCAACAAAGGCACGCCCATTCTACACATGTCTTTTGAACGCCACTTGACTGCGGGGAGGACATGCAGACTCCACACAGAAGGTGCAACATCAGAGAATCGAACGGGAGAACCTCTTGCTGTGAGGTGATAACACTACCGCTGCACCACTGCGGCTCATACCTTTTCTCACTTTTATTATTACTGTTAATTAAAAGTTTTTGTATACTCTGCATTTCAACAGTTGCTGGATTTTTATTATATAGGCACAGAAAGCTTACACAGTAAGTTCTGAGGTCTCAAATGTTACTTATTTTTTTTATTTTTATTTTATTTCCTCCTACCCAAGTACCCTTATTGAGCATAGTAAGATGCTCATTCTTAGAGTGATTTTGTGATCAGCACCAAATGGCCCTGTCCATAAGAGACATAGGTGCCCCTCCTGGGGTGAATTTATAATCACACATCCAGTTTTGAAATTTGTGCTTGAATAGGGTCATTGAGGAGTACTGCTTCACATACAGTGGGAGCCTAATACAGAGGAGTGTAAATTCTGGGAGATATATCTATCTCTCCAGCATGTTCTGTTTATGTCACAGGCTAGGTTGAGATCCCTGGAGCAAGTTATTCTTGTCCCAGTTGATTTGTGGATGTCCAGCATTTATATTAGGGCAGGGTCCCAGACTGCTCTGTAGGACAGGTATGGGTCACCTCTCAGCATCCTGTATGATACACAGTACAGAGAATGATCTCTCATTCTTTCCATGTATGTCATGTTATGGAAGCCATGGAGTCTCTTGGTCAGGAACCTCTGTTGTCTCTCCAGTTTCTGCAGGTGTCTGGTGAGGTACGTAAAGAAGGGAGCATTGTACTCAATGAGTGGTCTGATAAGGGTCAAGTACAGCGGAACTATGACTTCCCTGGTCTTGGATGTGATGCCCTTTGTTATGAAATGGGTAATGTAGAATGTGTGCCTTACCACTATGAACACATAGTGATTGAAGTTTAGAGTGCCATCAGCCCGTGTTCTCAAGTCTTGCACCACTGGCTTAGAGCTTAGAGGGGTGCTATGTATATCATAATTAGCAGGGCTACTTTTTTTAACAAAGGGGACAATGAGACATTTTCTTGCATTAAGTTTCTGTCCATGAGTTTGGCACCAATCATCTGTCTGTGTCAGGCCTTTCAGTGATATGTTAAAATCATTGAAGGACTCTAACTGATTCTGCCCAGTTAACAGTCATCTGCAAACTTTTTAAGAAACAGGCCATCTACCTTCACCTGAACATCAGAGAAATAGTTTCCAAACAGTACAGGGCCCAGCACAGATACTAGTGATACTCCACTGTTAACTGTTCTACTGGTGGAAGTGGACTCCCCAACTTTGACAGTGTGTGTTCTGTTGATAAGCTTGTTGACTACCCATCTAGTAATATATGGGTTAATACCCAGGAGAGTTTCTTTATGATACCTGGATGGGGGATTGTGTCAAAGGGCTTGGCTAAATTAAGATAGGTGGTATGTCCTGTTTTCCCTTGTCCAGGGCTTTGGGGACATTAGCAAAGAAGTAGACTAGGTTTAATAAGCAAGATCTACCCTTGATAAAACCAACATTAGTTGGGTCAAGAGTGCTGAAGGTCACCTATATGCCTGTGGATAAGGTCCATGATGAATCTTTCCATAGCCTTGCAGATAAGTCTGGTTAGACTTAGATGCGTAGGCATGTTCAATTGTGAAGATAGTTCTAGTTCTGCATGTTACCAGATTGATGTGCATTGCATATCATAACACATTTGATATTAATGCATGTGGTATAGTTGATATATTTGTGAAACAGTACTGGAGGCACCAGGGTTACAGTGCATGGGAGGAGGCAACCCATGGCTACATTGTAAATATGTGACATATTGTTTAGTTTCTTAAGTTTACACATGTAGTTTCATGGCATAAAGAGTAAAATGGACAGTAAACAGCACTAATACATATTAAATTTGCCTTGGCATAGTGCAGTTGTGAGCGGTGGGCTTGTGCGACAGTTGGCAAAGTGCTTGCTCATACGAGATTGACATTTCTATTAATTTTCCTCTGTTTGCATGTGGTTAAACAGTGCACAAATGTGAGCCACACTGCTAAAATTCTGAGAGGATGTACTGAGTATATGAAACACACCTGCTGCTTAGCTGACTGTGGCAGCAGATGTAAATGCATTGACAAGTTTCTTTTTGAGCCCAGATGATACTTTGTTTGAATCCATGTGTATCTAATACTTTTAAATAAATAGTGATAATCCAGTGACATTATTCTGTTTAGAACAATTAGCATGTATAACTGCATGTTGGCATAGCACAGCAGGATTAAGCACCATTGCACATAGGTAACTGCAGCATTACAGAGCTGCTCACAGTCGTTTGGCATTGGTACATGATGCCAAACTTCGCACAAACACAGAGGCCAAAAAGTAAAGGGATCCCTTGCTTTTTCTGATACTTATATGTGTTGTGTGTGATTCTATTTTTGACTAGATTATAGGTGTTAAAATGGGGTAGATAGGAAAGTGATGAAATGGGGAGCAAGCAGGGGGAAGAACAAAGGGAAAGCAATACAGGATTTTGCAGGAAGGAGGTAGGTAAGAACCATAGCTCTCTATTTTTTCAACAATAAAAACTGATAACGTGCAGAAAATTAGCTGAATTTGGACTGCCACATCCAGACAGTGGGGTGACAACAATGTAATCATGTTGCATAGCCAACTGGACCAAATCAAGTGTGTCAAGAAGACACATGTTTGACATGGAGAGCTATGTATGGGACAATATTTTTTTGCTGTTTTCTTTTTTTGTTTTTTTTTTTTTTTTTTTTTTTTTGTGGGACAGGTGCCTGTTTTTCTTTTTTTAACTCAGTAAGAGAAGAATGCTGGGAAAGGGATGTAGGTATTTCTGGGTCAGGTAAGTTGGTTAGGTGAAGAAGCAAATGCAAACAAAGACAAGCAAGACAAGAGACAGGAAAGGTGAGGGACACAAGAGTTTGGGGGACACCATGATCTGGGTGAAGGAGGGAAACCACAGGCTCATACCTGTCAAACATGGAGACAGTGAGTATCTAGGCCTCACCCCATAGACTGTCATCACTGTCCCCTTACTCCACTGGTGGCTGGGGTAATTGACATCTTCTCCTCCTACAGACCATGAGGGAGAGCAGCCTCTCCGTCTGGCATAGGCGTGCACCAATGGTAAGGTGCATGCTTCTATGTACCAACCCTGGCATCTCCCAATAGGTGATGAAATCACCACCTCTTCCTCTGTCTCTGCTCCCAGAGAGTACCCCTGCACCAGCTGTCTGGGCAGTACTACCTGTGGGTGCAGGTAGTACAGGGGCACAGAGGCTGTGCTGTCAGTTTGGTTCCTTGATGTAATGGGCACTAGTGCTGGAGCTGGTGGTGTGTGGGCAGGTTGATCTGTGGGGGCTGGCCTACCTCGCTGTGCTGTGTAACATTTAGTGATTTGATACAGATGGATGACTTGGAGATATTTTGATGAAACATGATATAAATAAAAGAAAAGAGAGATAAGGATTGGTGTGTGAGAAAAAAAGAGAAAATTAGTACCATCGCATGTGACTTACAAAGCATTAACATAGTATATAACTGTTTTATCTGAAGTATTACATTTAAGTATACATCCTAAAAAATACATGCTATAAATACAGGTTGTTGGAAGTAATCTCTGAAATGTGCATATATTGCACATGTGTGTGTTCCAGTTATACAGCTTACAGTTAACAGCAGGGCATTTATGCCACTTGTATAGAGTGTAATTAAATGTAAATATTTATTAAAGAAATTCAGTACTGTATATTTGTTACTCATGGTATATAAACCCAGAAACTATGACTACAGTCTTCTATTTGACTCCTAAAGTTGGTTTGTGCTATAGATGAATGCCTGCATACTTGCTGTTACAGTAAGGATAGGCATACTCAATTTGCTACAACTGTATAAAAAAACAAAAAGCTATCTTTAACTTTTAAAGCTGCAATAATACTTCTCTTGTGCTGCATGCATACCACCTGCTTCCCTCACTCTCTCTAATCGAGCAACATGAGCCCACCTATTGAACTCTATGTTGGCATTAGCTGGGGAAAGAACAGAAAAGAACAGAAGAGCATTATGCATACCAGTCTTGCTTACATTTAGCTTTTTAAGTTTTACAGTTTCTCTCTCATTATCATACTTACACAGCTCCAGGATATCTGCAGTTTCATTCAACCAATGGTTGACAGTATCCCTTTTGCACTTATGTAGGTGATTAGAATAATGCCTACGCTGCTCTCCAGTGCGCAGGATACCAGTAGCACTGGCTATAGCCTGAGTTAAACTACTCCATGCCTCAGACTTATACTGGGAGCAAGAATAGTCCCCCTGCAGAAGCCTTTGGCTGTGATGCTTTATAAGGTGTCCAATAAATATCCTGGACTCCTGTACATACCACTTTTGTGCTCTAAACTTAGCAACTTCCCCACTAACTCCAGCCATGTCTAACACCTGACCTAGAGCAATGGATAGTCATGCTTTCCCACCAATTCCAGTTATCGCATTTACTGGTAGTGCACAAACCTGAGCAGTGATGCCAACCATGTTTGAGCAATGTTAAGTAGAGCTCAACAGTGGCAAGCTGGGAGGACATAAATACTTGAAATTGGAAGGTTAATTGTGCACTTGGCCTTAGTTTGAGGGTTGTCTGGTAACATAGCTTGGAAATATATATTGGAAATTGGGGGGGGGGGTAACTGTTAGGTGAGTTAAGTTTGCAGACATGAACTGGGCGCATAAATGTCATGACCTGACACATTTGTTTTTGCCTTTACACACGGATAAAAATGATTTTTGCAGTGTGGGATTCATTAGCAACCAACACTGAGGGACTGCCTGCACTATGTTTACATTTCCTACATGAAGCCAAGTATTTGGGATTCAGCAATTCTTATGAGTTCACAATTCATTTGCATCTTCACCATGCTGACAGCCCTGAATCTATACCATAAAAAGGGAACCATGTAGCTAGGGGACCTGAAGGTGAGGAGACTTGACTATGTGGTGAACACAGAAAAGAGGCTATTACTTTGGGAATATATCTGCACAGAAGATTAATGAACTTGAGAAGGTATGCTTGCATTTTTCAGCTATATACTTCACATAGTGAAATGTCATGCATAAAAATGTATTTAATATTATATAAATATCTATCTATCTATATATATATATATATATATATATATATATATATATATATATATATATATATATAGTTATATATGGGTCTATATTATGCCATCAAAACACAGTAATAGCTACAAGTATTCAGCGAAATTCACTTCCGCAATTCCTTGAATACTTAAAGGGTAAAGACGTAGTTGGTCAACTACACAATTTTGCCATTTTCTCCACTATAGTGTGATCTCGGAGTTGGTACATTTATTTAGGGTGTGTGTGGGAGGCACAGTCCCCACATCGGGAGGTGTGTGGGGTGCAGCCCCCACATGGGTGGGCTTGGTTTAGGTAGATTTAGTTCTGGTGGGTTGCAGGGCAAGTGTTTGTTTGCCATTTAAGTATTCAGTGAATCGCAGAAGTGAATTTCGCTGAATACTTGTCGACAATGTGGTGTTCACAGTTACGGTGTTTTGACTGCGTAATATAGACCCTATATATATATATATATATATATATATATATATATATATATATATATATATATATATATATTTATGTGTGTGTATATATATATCTTGATTAGCAATTAGCAAATGTTGCACTTTTATCTGTATGCATGGGTATGTTTGCCAGGTCATTTCACGGGTATACATAACTGACAATACCTTGAAACTGAATGTTCTGTGTAAAATCTGTAAACACATTTCAGTTAAATTTCATTTGATAGCACTTTTAACATTTCAATAATGGTTTGTTAGCAAAATTTGTCATTTGCCTGTTCTTTTTGGGGTGGAGGGCATAGCTGCATTTCTGTTATGACAAAAACAAGGCTATGTTGCTACTGTTACTCTCCCTTTTTGGCATCCAGCCTGTTGTTCATATTTCAAAATTTTTGGACTGTTTTGTGTTTCTCCAGTGGGTAATATTGAAATGTAACCTTTTCTGTTTTATCTGGGAACAGTTATTTTGTAGTTATGTGATACTTATGTGTATTATCCTTCTGTTGTGTTTTAGGACACTTAGGTCTTTGGCACCCAGGTATTTCAATCACTGAAAACCACCCTTCAGTGACCTTGAAAATCAGGTCATTGTGGAAGCTTTTAGGCGATACAATGTCTTTCTACTTGAGACTGGACATGGAGATATGTCAGGCAGAATGCAAATTTGGCAGCAGATGGTTGAACATGTCAATGCAGTAGATGGACATAACAAGACATGATCAAGTGTAACATAGGGCCACTGACATGATCTCATCTGCATGGAGGACAGCAGCTGATGTGACCTATGATCAAAAGGGTACCAGGGAGGCCTGCTAGACAGCACCTGCAAACAGCAAATGAAGAGTCCCTGTACACTGTCAGGTATCTAGACAGCTCCCAGGAAAGTGCAGAACAGCATGTCCTTGACATTGGTGCTACTGTTTCAGTGACAGCAAGTATGTCCCAGGAGGAACTTCAAGTAGGCTTTTGTATCTCAATTGTTAAAATACTGTTGTATAGTAAAATAATTACATCAATATGTTAATTCTGTTTAACAAGAAATTGGTTGGGGCGTTGAAGATTGCTACAGTTACCAGCACATTCTGATTGATTACACATGTGGCTTAGGCTGGGATTGTCATCCAAGTTCTTGTTGAAAGTATAGTTAATGGACATATAAAGGGTAAAATGTTTTATCCCCTGTGTTACTAGTAATTGTGAAGATGGTGATCTTACCTTTTGCTTAACTTCTTCCAGGACTATCCAGCATAGGGAAAATGCTATCATCTGCACATGGCAAGCCAAACATTTTTATATAAGTACTGATGAGCAGTCATAAAAAATATAAATAAACAGGCTATTGTCAGAACTCACCTACACTCCACCCTGCTACATGCCTCCCCAGTCTTCAGCAATCTAAAGAAAACTGATTTGGTCAAACTAGAAACCTGCTACAATAAAATTGCTAAATTCACTACTAACCCCCCCCCCCCCCCACCCACAGGTCTCACCACTGCTCTTTCTTAAAACTCATTTGGCTAGAACTACTCCATTACTTTACCTATATTCAACTCCTTACTGTCCACAGACTGGTACAGCAACCTGACCAAACACCTGCCCTTCAAAAATTGCTCCTACCCAATGCCAACACTAGAGTCCTCCAATCCTTGAATAAATCCCTACTGCACATAACTAAACCCAACAATAGAGCTAGTGACTCTCTCTACTCTAATTATGTCTACACACTTTGGAATAACATACCACAGGCTATCATAACTACTGCTGACCCAAATAAATGTAAAAACCTGGTTAGGACCTTCCTCAATAATAAATGGCTTTGCCCATGTACTACTCCTAACTAAATAAATACCCACAGTTTTTAGCCAAACCACTTTCACACTATACCCATGTTATACCCACACACACATATATATATATATATATATATATATATATATATATATATATATATATATATATATATATACATATATATATATATATATATATGTGGGTCTACTTCATTTCATTGAAAACTCATTTCACTGAAACTCATTTAATTGAAAACCCATTTGGCGGAAATTAATTTAGCTGAAATAGTATATATAGTAAGGGGTGTGTGGGTGGCACAGCCCCCCCACATTGGGGGGGGGTGGGGGCATATCCCCCCCTCACTTAGTTTGGGTATATATTGTCTTCTGGAAAGAGTTATTCATTTGACTTGTAAGTATCTATGTCTATGGTGTACAATGTTTAAAATAGGTGTGGGGCTGTGCCCCCCTCACTATATATACTAACGTCAGGATCACACTACAGTGGGGGATAGGGCATATAACTTTCAGCAAAATGAATTTTCAGTGAGGTGAGCTTTCAGTGAATTATGCTCAGGCAGCTGAGTTTCAGTGAAATGAGTTTCCAATGAAATGAAGTTGACCCATCTATATATATATACAGATATATATATATATATATATATATATATATATATATATATATATATATATATGGGTCTACTTCATTTGATCGAAAGACATTTGACCTAAACCCATATGATCGAAATTTCCCTTGCTCGAAAACCAGTATTCAAGGCATAAATCTGGGATTTGTCCCCCTCCCCAATGTTGTGCGAACTTGGAGTTGGTATATATAGATAGGGGTGCATAGGTGGTGTGGGGGGTAAAGCCCCCACCTATTTTTGTTTCAAATCTGTACTTTTTGTGTTATTTTCTCCTTTTAAAGGCTTCACCCCCACACCCTCCCCTAACTATATATACCAACTCCAGGGTCGCACAACATTGGAGAGGGGGACAAATCCCAGATTTATGCCTTGAATACTGGTTTTTGATCAAATGAAATTTCGATCAAATGGGTTTAGGTCAAATGGTCTTTCAATCAAATGAAGTAGACCCATATATATATATATATATATATATATATATATATATATATATATATATATATTTATAAACTTATAGATTCACTTCTTCTACTTCTTACTCATAACCCCCCCTTCTCTGCATCTAAATATTCAGCTTATCTCCCCCTAAACACTTCTTGGTCTCAACTATGACTTTTCCTCTCTAGTTACACAATATCTCCTTCACTGTCTAATATACACTACCCTTTATATTCCCCTCACCTACTACAATCTCATAGCATATCTGTCCCTCCATGCTCATCCACTCCTCTCATCTCCTCTCTACTCTTATCTCTGTTCAAGTGGCCATTTTAAATTACCCCGTCCTACTATCTAGACCTATAGGAAATCTGACTGTAAATGTGCCACTTAATTTAAATGTGTTTGCTACTAAATGTAATTCTGTAAGACTGTCCAGCCTTTGTATATCACATGTCATACTACACTAACTGTATTACCATGCATTTGTGGTCCTGTGTTGTTGTGTATCTGTGGACGAAAGCACACATATAATTAATGTCTGATACATAGCAATCATTATGTAATTTTGTATGTTATTTTGTTCATATTTTGTGACATAATTTTGTCCAATGCATGTGGAGCTTTTCTCCCCATGCCTCCTCTGAGAATGGGTTACATCCCAATCAGACTTTTCTAGTAAACAAATGTTAAATTAAATAAATAATAAATACATTTTAGTGTGTGATACTGATGTCAAGACTGTGTGTATTGTTGTACTGTCTAATAGTGACATCACTGTTGTTTTGTTGGTATACATTGGACTATAGTAGTATAGGTATTACTTTTTTCATTTTTGTTGCTTATTATCACAAGTGATCCTGACAATGGAAGTGTGGGACTTCTACCACCTGATATCATAGTATCAGCAGACTGTCATGATGATGGTGGCCACACAGAGGCATAGTCAGGGGGTGCAGAGGTGGAATCTGACACTGAGACTGACATAGAGCCATCTCCTGAAATTCCAGTGGTCACAGCCAGTAGGCCTGTGCCTACCTATTCCAGTGATCCCCCAGATACTGGACAGTGAACAGGGAAGTGTGGTTACTGTGGCTTCAGTGCCTGTTGACTCCAGCTGTAGCCAAAGTGTGGGTGAGGTGATACGCAGGGGAGTTGTTAGGGTTACTCGAAGAAGGTCTGCTATCCATCCTCCATCTGATCCAGGTGTCTCTTACTGTGCCACTCAGTACATGTTTCAGGCCATCATGGAGGCACAGGCATGTTCCCATACATCCTCCAGAGAAAGGCTTAGGATTGTATATATGGCAAAGGCTGATATGCATGATTGCGTCCACTGTGTTGCTGATTCAATGGATGAAATGAATGACATGTTGGAATGGGCGGTGTCTGTCATAGAATGTCTGCTGGGAGGGGTCAGCCTCCTCCTGAGTGTAGGTCAGCCATATCATCTGCTGTTAGCCAATGTGGCTGTGTCAGATCACACTTCTATAGAGGCAGTACTTCCACTGCTATTTCAGTGGTTAGGCTGTTTACACCCAGATGTGGCAGGCCATGGGATTGTGGCCCCGGATGTCCTCATGAGGTGAACATGTCCAGCAGACATCAGTCACATTCAGGTAGAAGTACTGCATCTGAACAAGGGTGTTGGTGTGCCAGTGCTATTCCTGGCAGAGCCACATCTTGTGGTAAGATATGGCAGTGATGAACTGCCACCTCTACCATGCATGGCTCACACCTGTGCAACATACCAAGACATAGAGCTATCACAGAGCTTGGCTGTGTTCATGCAGACACTCACACACCAATTTCACCTGAAAGTCCCCTACAGACACACACGCACAGCAGTTGCATGGTTCAGCCGTGAAGCTTAAAACTCATTTTGCTCACTGGCCATTTGTTACTTTATCTGAATGTCTGCCTGCTTCTCTTTCATACTCACACATATTCACCAATGTTTTGTGTCAGCCTAAGCTTCCTGCCCCCCAACACAACACCCTGTGCAAGGGATGACAACTCTGCCATATCCCTGTTTTCTATCTTTTGGATTCAGCAGGAAAATGATTGTCTGTGGGACCTGGGTATTCAAGCTCCTATGTAGAGGAGGAAACATGTCCACAAATAAAATACCCTAGAGAAGCCAAGAATAAATGGATGACCATGTAGGCTGCCTTAATAAAGGTACGGTGGGATGTCGCTGAAGAAGCTGGGCTACCGGTAAAGCCTTGACAAAGGCTGTGCATACCCGAGCGCTTGTGGTTGAAGGCTGAGTAAAGCCTTTAGAAAGGCTTCGTATACAGGTCTTAGTTCCGGCTGGTCAGGTCACCTGCTGAGAGGAACCGCTAGTGTGACAGCTAGAAATCAAAGATGAAACACACAGAAAAAACAGGCAAAACAATGTAATTGTGGCTCGGCTAAGGAGCTCTGCTCGCCATGGTGGCAAAAAATCTGCGTAGTCAAAGTTCAGATTCTAGAAGGTCGTACTTTATTGAAGTAAAAAGTACCAGAAGTACAATCACCATCGAAGCGTAGTTCCTTAATGGAAAGAGTGATCCTGAGGATTTCCTTTTATAGGAGTACCTGGGGGTGTGTCAGTGGGAGCCAATCAAGTGTGGGTGAAAAAACCTTTATTGTGATTGGGCACGCCAACCTTTCGAAATCTTCATCAGGATGGTGGATAACCTAAAAGAGCATAATAAGCAAAGCCGAGCATACTAGAGAAATAGCAACAACATGTATGTAAAATAACATGTATTAAAATAAGAAACAGGCTAGAAAACCAAAAAATAAGAACCAGGCTAGATATCCAAAAAAATAAGATACAGAAACTAAAAAGAGAAACAAAATAGTGAAAAATTCTTAAATGATGGATTTCAATAGAAACTAATGTATTAAGATATGGAACTGAATGAAGGCTATTAATTAAAAACAATCTTAAAAAGGCACTGATATGTAACCTGAAAAGCTAGAAAGACATGAAAAAAAGTAATACTGAACCATTGTAGAAAACATGAAAGACAAAAACATATATATAGATGAACCATTGACCAAAAACAAATGAGTCCGAATTTGCCAGGGGAAGTATCAGACCATGGGCTGGAGGTAGACTGGTGAGATCAAAACTGTCTGTCGCATGAAAGGTAACATTTCATCGGTAAATCTGTTAGAGGTCCAGGTGCAGAGGTTGTGGTATACGGTGTTGTATCTTTCTGAGATACAAGACTGGGGTCAAAGATTCCGCATAGTTAAGGCCTGGTCTTTTCCTTGCCTGCAAACATATTTGCCGCTCGAGTTCCCTCTTCTCAAGCAGCGAGTTGTGGTCCCCACCTAGTGGGGATTTAGGGATATGTTCAAGAACATGAAATTTGAACGTATTGTGTCCTAGGTTCCTGAGAGCATGCACTGCCAGCTGGTTTGTCACTTTCAAGTATTTTAAGTCATGCAGGTGATTTGCTATCCTCGTTTTAAGGGAGTTGACTGTCTTGCCCACATAGAAAGTGTTGCATTTGGTGCGCACTGCCCTGTAAACCACTCCTGTGACATTGCAGTCACCTCTGACATTAAATGTGTAGTGTCTCCTGCCATTGGGGCAGTAAAAGCCTGCGGCACCGCTCATGTGTCTACAGTAGTGGCAGGGAGGCTCACTGCAGGCAAAGGTACCAGGGCTGTCAAGTTTAACTTGGCAGGGGTGTTCCAGAAAGTCCCTAATGCTTCTCCCTTTTCTAGCTGTGAAGGAGGGTTTCTCTGGAAAAATGTGGCCAAAAGACCTGTTATTTGTGATGATGGGCCAATTGTCCATTACCATCTGGATGATGTCTTTGTAGTCCATAGAGAAGTCCGGGATGCAGTTGAACTGGAATCTAGTTTCTGGGGTGATCTGGATCCTGGTGTCAGTTAGAGCCCTAGGGGTGCCAAGTTGGCGCTGGCTGATGATGGGGTCGAGGATCCTGTTGATTAGCCCTTCTGAGTAGCCTCGGGCTAAAAAGTCCATTTGTAGCTTTCGAATGTTGGTCAAGAAATCCATCAGGTCCTGGGAGACTCATGCTGTTTGAAGGGATGCATACTGGTGGCGTGCAGAAAAAAGTTTACCCTAGTAGGTTTTTGATAGAGGTTGTTTGTTAGTGTGGTGGAGCCTTGTTTCTTCCTCAGGTAAAGATCCAGAAATTCAATTTCCTCTGTACTTTGTTTGCTGGTAAAATGCAGGAATGCGGTGGTGTTGCTGATATAAATGAGGAATTCCTCCAGTTCAACTTGGTTACCCTTCCAAACCAGGAAAATATAGTCGATAAACCTGTAGTAGCACGCTAGGTTGTTAAAAAAGGTGGAACTGTATATGTGGTCCTGCTCCCACTTCCTTAGTACCATGTTTGCCAAACTCAGGGCCATAGCTGCTCCCATAGTGAGCCCAGTGCTCTGGCTATAGTAGTGCCCATTGAAGTGGAAAAAATTGTTCTTGAGGAGTAGGGAGAGGAGCCTACCCAGGTGGTCCACTTCCACTGGTATGGCCGTGTTGTCCTTCATGTAGGCTTCAGCCATGGCTGCAATGCAGAAGTCATGTGGGAGTACCGTGTAAAGGGACTCCACATCGATGGTGACCAGGATCCAGTCTCTGTCTATGGCTATGTCCTTGATCTTGTTGAGGAAGTCCATAGAGTCTAAAATAATGGACCTGTTTTCTGCGAAAGGTTTTTGGTGGAAGTCCAGGTAGAGAGCTATGGTTTCCGTGACGGAACCTCCGCTGGCTACTACAGGTCTATATGGAGGGTCTGCCAGGTTTTTGTGTGGCTTTGGTATCCCAAAGAACGGGGGAATCCTCGGGTGGTGGATGGAGAAGAATTCTGTGAGCCCTTTGTCAATTAGGTCCATATCCTCTAGCCTCTGATGTCCTCGTAGGCTGTCAGCACTTGGTTGTGATCTACGCTGTCATAATATCGGTGGTCATTGAGCATACTGTGGAGCTTGTCATTGTAGGAGGTGGTGTCTGTCACTAGTATCCTCCCACCCTTGTCAGCCTTCATGACCCTTCTCGAAGGGTCTGAGCTGAGTTGTCTGTGGGTTGCAAATTCTTCCTTGTTGGTGTTAAAAATCCTTTTCTTCCTCCGTTTGCATAAGAGAGACCTGATCTCAAGTTCACACTTGTCCTGAAAAGCTTGTATGACCGGGTTGGGAGGAGGGCAGAAGTTGCTTGGTTTTTTGAATATAATAGTCAGAACAGTCTGGTGGTCCTGAGGCTGGTCCTTTTACCATGTTGGCAGAAATACAGCTTTAGCTGAAGTTTCCTCGTGAAGAGTCATAGGTCTATTATCGTTTTTGGGAGACTGGACCGACCCTGAGGGACAAAAGTGAGGCCTTTTTGCAGCACCTGTAGCTCTAATCGGGAGAGCGGTGTTCTGGAGTGGTTCCATACCATGGAGGTTTTGAGACCTGGCCTCTGCGTCTTCTATTTTCTTTCAGGGTGGGTGGTTGCCCGAGAAATTTCAAGACTCTCTTGTCTTGCCAGTTGTGGTTCCTCCTCCTCGGTTGATACTGTGGGGAGTGTAGGGGTGGTGGGGTGCAGACCTCTATCAAATGGGTCCCTTGAGGTGGGGTTTCTGGGTCCCTGTGGGTCGTCTTGATGCTCATCCCGAAAGAGGGTCTGGCTGTCTTGGTAAGGCCCGAAGTTTGTATCTGTGGAGTCACCGGCATTCTCGGGGAAGTGGTCTGGTCCCTGTGGAGCAGGGGTCCAGGGTGTCCCGGGGCCCTCTGAAAATCCCATTGGTGTAGGTCCTGAGAAGGACCTCAGTTGGCCAGCGGGCCCTGAGAAGGGCCTAACGGTGGGGTGTTGGTACTTAGCGTGACCCCTATGGAGTTCTGGCTTTCTGATGGACCGACTCAGTCTAATGTAAGAGAGCATTCCTTGTTGGAGAGGGTCATGTCCCTTCATAGTTTTTTGAGCCTCCTTTCTTTGATTTTGCCCTCAAAGTTGGTGAGCCTGTCCTTAATCATAAGAAAGTGCTTGTCGAAGAAGGGGGACTGTTTGCAGGTGGCCTCAATGGTCTCCAGGGTGGAGGAAAGTCTTTCTCTGTGCCTCTGGTTGTGCTCAAGGAGCAGGTTGAGCAGTAGTGTGCTAGTATCCTCTAGGGTTTTGTACCAGTCCTGAATCAATTGTGCATCAGAACCTCTGAAAAAAGGCTTCTTGTAGATGGTGAGGCCTTTTGTAGTGAGGTTAAACTGTATGCATGATGCGAGATAAAAATGTTCCCATTTAACGCAGATAAGGCTTTTTAGGGTGTCCTCTAGTTGCCACATGTGGTCCGATGAAGAGTCAGTCTCTGGGTTGTTCTGCATTGGGTGTTCTATTTTAATGTTGATGGCTGGGGGTGTCAATAGGTCTTGTAATCACCTGGTGTCTATGGCTGTGTGAGTCCTCAGACAAAAATTAGAGCAAGGTACGGGTGCCCTTGGTGAAAAATGTCCAGCAGGAAAATGATTGTCTGTGGGACCTGGGTATTCAAGCTCCTATGCAGAGGAGGAAATATGTCCACGAATAAAATACCCTAGGGAAGCCAAGAATAAATGGATGACCAGGTAGGCTGCCTTAATAAAGGTACGGTGGGATGTCGGTGAAGAAGCTGGACTACCGGTAAAGCCTTGAGAAAGGCTGTGCATACCCGAGCACTTGTGGTTGAAGGCTGAGTAAAGCCTTTAGAAAGGCTTCGTATACAGGTCATAGTTCTGGCTGGTCAGGTCGCCTGCTGAGAGGAACCACTAGTGTGACAGCTAGAAATCAAAGATGAAACACAGAAAAAACAGGCAAAACAATGTAAATGTGGCTCGGCTAAGGAGCTCTGCTCGCCGTGGTGGCAAAAAATCAACGTAGTCGAAGTTCAGATTTTAGAAGGTCGTACTTTATTGAAGTAAAAAGTACCAGAAGTACAATCACCATCGAAGCGTAGTTCCTCAATGGAAAGAGTGATCCTGAGGATTTCCTTTTATAAGAGTACCTGAGGGTGTGTCAGTGGGAGCCAATCAAGTGAGTGAAAAAATCTTTATTGTGATTGGGCACGCCAACCTGACATCATACCTTACAATCTGATAGGTTAGATACCCTGAGCAAGCTCATATGTGGTTAGTAGAATCACTCTAAACCTACAATAGTGAAGTTCAGCTAAAATTAGCTAAAAAAATGTAGTTAACTAAAAATAGTCTTGCTGGAAATAAATCAACCCTTGCTGGTAAAATACATTGTTAGGCTAAACTTTTCGAAACATCCAGCTCTAACTCCTGCCTTTTTGTCAGTGCCACTGTCTCCAACCCATATAACATAACTGGTCTCACTACCCTCTTGTAGACCTTCCCTTTCACTCTTATTGGTACTCGTCTGTCACAAATCACTCCTTCTGCACCAACTCCATCCTGCCTGTACTCTCTTCTTCACCTCTCTTCCACACTCACCATTACTCTGAACTACTGATCCCAAGTATTTAAACTCATCCACCTTTGCCACCTCTCCTCCTTGCATCCTCACCATTCCTCTATCCTTCCTCTCATTCACACACATATATTTTGTCTTAGTCCTGCTGACCTTCATTCCTCTTCTCTCTAGAGCATATCTCCATCTCCCCAGGGTCTCCTCCACCTGTTCCCTACTCTCACTACAGATCACAATGTCATCTGCAAACGTCATAGTCCACGGGGACTCTGTATGCATGTGTGTGTGTGTGTGTGTGTGTGTGTATATATAAATATATATATATATATATATATATATATATATATATATATATACCCTCTCTCAAAAGCCAGTAAATGGCTTTAAAAGACACAACATCCATGTAGAGACTAATAAAGGGCCAGGGCTAAACGTACCCCCCTCCAGTGGTGCTAATAAAAGGGGCATAACTATTATATTATAGTGTCTTATACTGCTGCTGCCAAAGTTTTTGATTTGTATTTACAAGCACTGATTTAATTAGTTTTTACTGCTGCTGTTAAGTAGAACAGAATTGTTTTTAACTGCTTTCTTTATTTATACTGTTATAAAAAAGGGGCATACAACTATTGCATTATAGAATCTTGCATTGCTGCTACCAAAGATTTAAATAAGTATTACTGCTAACCAGAACTAATGTCCCTGTGAATGACTGTTAATTTAATATTCTTAGGATTTTGAAAATGTGCACTGGATACTGAAATATTTGTCAGAGGGAATGATTAGTGTTATTCTGAGTATTTATACCTTGCTTTATGTTATCTTTGTTTCTCATTTCTGTCTTGTCTCTCTTGCCTCCTAAAGTTACTCTACTCATCCTGTGCTTCCAGTGCTAGTCAGCAAGAAGCTAAAGAACCCTCTCCAAATATCAGCAGGTCACCTCATTGCATAACAATCCTACAATCCCTCTTTCAAGGAAACCAGTAAAGTATGTCTGCTGAATAATTCCTACAAGAAAGACTTTCTATTTATTGTACCACCAGCATAAGTGTTAAAGCCAGTCCTGTGCTAGGACCGCCAGCAGCCTCTACCCCCCCCCTTCTTCTGTAACTTCACTACCTCACTGCTCCTACCTGCATAGATACCTCCTTGTCTTTTCACACATTGCTCTGCAGTCTACTAACTTACTCCCTCTCAAACAAGCCTGCAATATTTGAACTGTCCACTAGATGGCACCCTTATTGCAGTCATAATCTCCTCTTACCCTTTTCTCGTGATCAACTACTTACCTCAATTTCTTTAATTTCAGTAGACCCCAAAGTGATATTTAGCCCTCTCTTTTGTTTTTCCTTCATTTCTACTGTCCACAGACACCTTTCTAGCCTCTATACTATTCCAACCTACCACCAGAATTAGCCTAGCTGATTGTTTTTCACTAACTGCTTCAGTATCTGTTTCTACCCACTCCGTTTGCCCTGCGGGCTCACTCCACTCCCCTCCCTACCCCCAATTCCCACCCAGCCCCAGGGGTCCTACCCTTATACTTACTAACCACACCTCTTCATCTTCCCATTACTCTCTAACCACACCTCTTCCTCTTCCCATTACTCTCTAACCACACCTCTTCCTCTTCCCATTACTCTCTAACCACACCTCTTTAGCTTACCATTACTCTCTAACCACACCTCTTCCTCTTCCCATTACTCTCTAACCACACCTCTTCCTCTTCCCATTACTCTCTAACCACACCTCTTCCTCTTACCATTACTCTCTAAACATACTTCTTGCTCTTACCATTACTCTTCAAATGCACTCTTCCTCCTACCGTTACTTTCTAAACACTCTCCAGTTACCCAGCTGCACTAATATTTAACCTCTCACCACTCTCCTTTTATCACACCACACCCTACTCCCTTCTTTCATCTCCACCCTGTGAATTTCTTTTTTCAACCTACAAACAATCTATATTTATTCATACAATGTATAAACAACCCATCCCAACTTATGTCCCACTCTTATTCACACTCTCACTACTACCTCCTTTAATCCTCACCCATCTTTTCACATCCTTTGAAAACCCACTAGGCCCATACCTAAACTACCCCAATAAGGAAACCAACTCTCCAACCTCTCCTCTCCTTTTTATCCATGCTAATATAACATCCTCATCTAACTACATACTTCCTAAGTACCATAGAACACTACACATCAAATACAACAATCAAAATCCCAGGAAAGTCCTACCTCTATACAGCAGATTCCCCAACCCAAACTATCTAAGTCCACTACTCTCTTTAAAGGATGGTGACATTCACCCTAACCCAGGCCCAACAACAACTCCTATCTCTCTCCTCAACCACAAAGAATCACCTACTCATGCCCTCTCTAAACCATCAAACTCCCTTTTAATTGCTCATCTTAATATATGTAGCATAAACAATAAAGTAACTAAACCCCAAGCTCTAACTGAAAGCTACTCCTTTGATATTCTCTGCTTAACAGAAACGTGGTTAAAACCTGTAATCAAAGACAATGAAATCATCCCACCTGGATATAATATCCTGAGACTAGACTGAGTATCCAAGAAAGGTGGTGGGGTTGCTATCCTATATAAATCTAGCTTACAATTAACCACTCACAACTGTAAACCACCTACAGACTCCAATGCAGAAATTCTTATCTCCAAACTTCATCTTAACAATGCCAAATCCATCTATATTATCTGTATATGTCTACCACATGGTAACAACACTGTCACCATGGAAAATATACTTTGCTGGCTTTCCCAATACCTGCCCCAAGAAACCATAATCCTAGGTGACACAGACATTGACTGGAGCTGCTACTGCAGCAGCCTCCCCGCAAACCATATTAACCTATATGAATATTCCCAAACCATTACCTCCCCCACCTGGATAAATAAATCTAACAAGAATTCAAGCTTATTAGACTCATCCTCACACTTATGATTCAGGAATCCTCCCTGATGATTTAAGTGACCACTTTCTTACCTATATCATCAGACATAAAATCAACTCTCCCATTCCAACATCTGTCAAAAACATTAGATCTAAAAAGTACTTTAACCCTGAACTATTCCACATGGAACTAAGAGCTTGCAACTGGTCTCCCTTACAACACCTCCCTTTAGACGAAGCCGTTAGTTACTTTAGCTCCAACTTCCTTACCATTCTCAACCACCATGCTCCAACCAGATTAATTAGAATTAAAACCAAATCTGCTCCATGGCTGTCAAAAGAAACCAAACACAAAATAATCTTAGAAACAAACATTGGGCAAAATGGAGAAAGACTAAAAACCCTGTAGACCAACTAACATTTAGACAGCTAAGAAATGAAACCAAGAAAGCTATAATATCTGATAAAAGAAACTACTACCTACAATCCCAACAAGCTAATCAAAACAACCCAAAAAAGTTTCGGGCTAGCATTAACCAACTACTCCATCCAGGTCAATCCACTTCTCCAAACCCTCAAAATACTGACCACAAAAATCCAATGAATACAGCTAATGCTTTCAATACCTTTTTTACTAATGCTATACAAACACTAGCTAGTCAACTATCACCTAATAATTTCACTCTACCTTCCTATAAATCAACCTTACCCCCTACTTTTCATATTCAACCTGTCCCAACAACATATATTCTAACCCTTCTAAACTAAAACCATGCTCACCCCCAGCAGACCAACTACCTGCTGAATTCCTACAACAATCAGCCAAAGCTAAGCTATTGCTTATCCCATTTCTATTCTGATCAATAGAACTATTACTGAAAGTCATATCCTCAGTTTATGGAAAATTTCCCATATTATCCGCCTCCATAAAGGTGGACACTCCACTGAAATCTTCAACTACCACCACATTGCACTTCTCTCGCCTTTGGCAAAGATCATGGAGAAATGCATTCACAGACAATTACTTGACCATCTAACTGAAAATAATTTACTTTCCAACTGTCAGCATGGATTTAGACCTTCACATAGCAATACCACTGCCCTTCTTTCCTTCACAGATTGTATCAATAAAAAAATGCAACCTTAACAAGCTTTCTTCAGCACTATTTATTGACCTGTCTAAAGCTTTTGACATGGTAAATCACCAAATTCTCATCAAAATACTTAAATCCCTGTCACTAGATACATTTTCTATAAAGTGGTTCCAGTCCTACCTTGATAAAAGACAACAGGCCGTACTATGGTACAAGTCTCTCTCCACTCACCTTCCCGTCAACCTTGGTGTCCCTCAAGGGTCCATCCTAGGACCTCTACTTTTTTCCATATTTATTAATGACCTTCACCTTGCCATCCCCCAAGCCACATGCATACAGTATGCTGACGACTCCACATTGATATGCTCCGCCACTTCCTCTTCTGAACTTCACTCTCTTACCCAACAAGTATTTAACACAGTTGAGCAATGGTTCACACATAGATGCCTTCTCCTAAACCCCAAAAAGTCTAAACTCCTCCTCTTCTCTCCCACCAATAAGTTTTTTCCTCTTGATTTCTCAGTTATCTCTACCAATAAAACTATTATATCCCCTGATCCAACCACCAAACTATTGGGTATCACCATTGACAACAATCTGAACTTTGACATGCATATTAACAATACTATAAAAACTGTCAACAAAAAACTTGGCTATCTCTATAGGATAAAATCCTTCCTCTTACCTACAGCTAAAACCACTATATCACACATCTCTCATCATCTAATCTCTTCACTTCTTTATGCCTCACCCAGTTTTACTAATCTATCTAAAAACAAACTTAGCAAATTGGAAATGTCCTACAATAACATTGCCAGATTTGCTACAGGCAACCCATTTAGAACACACCATTGTATTAATTTAAAGCAGCTGGGATGGCTTGAACTACAAAATCTGATTAAATTCCAACAACTATCTATAGCCCACAACACTCTTTACAAACCTTCCAAAACTCATAGGTTCATAGGTTCATAGGTTGGTACTAGGCTATCAGCCCTAGGGTCTATACAAGCCTAGCCATAACAATTCCCTGGCTATTTCTTCCCACACTATTTACTTCCCTGGACCCCTGTCTAGCAGTGTGACTGACGTGGTCCCCAGGGTGAATTTCCTTTCTCCCATCCAATCGTCAAGGTTCCTTTTGAAGAGGGCCAAAGAGGCACTCTGCTTGACACGTATGGGCAATCTTTTCCAGAGTCTGGGGAGTGTCTGGGTCAAGAACTTATCTCTCCAGCATGTTTTGTTGATTGTGATGACAAGGTTTAGATCCCTGGAGCGTGTGACTCTGAGGGATTGGGATTTCTTTAAGTGTAGCATGTCCAACAGCTCTAGGTTTGACATGGCCTTGTATGTTAAGCAGAGACCGCCTCTGAGTAGACAATATGCGACAGAGTATAGCTGGAGTTTTCTAAGGCTGTCAGTGTAGGGCATCTGCTTTAGGCCTGTGATTCTTTTAGTGAGGTATTTCTGCGGCCTTTCCAGTTGTTGCAGATATCTTGAGAGGTACATACCAAACTGGGCATTGTATTCTATAATGGGTCTAATGAGGGATGAAAAGCCCTTAGTTATGAGGTGTGCCACATAGAAGGATTTCCTGACTGTTGTGGCGATGTGGTTATCAAAGGTGAGACCACTGTCCACCTGTGTCCCTAAGTCTTTTATCACACTTTCAGTGTTTAGTGTACTGCCACCTATATGGTAATTCAAGGATACATGTTTTTTCCCAAAGGGGATAACTATACGTTTCTTGGCATTGAGCTTGAGCCTATGGCTCTGGCACCAAGCATCTGTTTCTGTAAGGCCCTTTTGCAGATTATCCACATCATTTGGGGATTCAATAATGACTCCCAATTTGCAGTCATCTGCAAACTTTGTTAGCCAGAGTCCCTTAGTGTTGGCTTGTACTTCAGAGAAGTAGATGCCAAACAAGAGTGGCCCCAGGACTGAACCCTGAGGTACTCCACTTGTCACTTGTTTGGAGCTGGATTTGGAGTCGGCTACTTTTACAGTGTGGGTTCTTTCAGTAAGCCAGTTAGCAACCCATTGGGTGACATAGGCATTAATGCCCAGCTTAGTAAGTTTAGCTATGATTCCAGAGTGGGGGTTGGTGTCAAAGGCCTTGGCAAGGTCTAGATAGGCTGTGTGGACCACCTTACCCTTGTCCATGACTCTGGAGACTGATTTGAAGAAGTCAGTCAGGTTCAGGAGACAAGATCGGCCCTTCACGAACCCAAACTGGGTGGAGTCCAGTGTTTGAAGGTTACCAATGTCTTTGTTTATAAGTTCCATGATAATACCCTCCATGGCCTTGCAGATAAGGCTTGTCAGACTGATGTGCAGTAGTTTCCGGGATCCAAGGTGGATCCCCCCTTGTGGAGTGGGATAACTGTAGCTCTGCGCCACTCAGTGGGCACAAAACCTGAGGTGAGGCTATGATTAAACATGACACTTAGGTGAGGTGCCAGTTCATATTGTAGTTCATGTAGTACACAGCCTGAGATGTCATCTGGTCCCATGGATGCTGTATTCTTAGCTTTGGAGAGTGTGTTTTTTACCTGTGTGGCCGTTATTACCGGAATTTGGCAATCTTCTGGTATTGAGATGGGCCATTTAGGGGGTGAGGGGGGGTGAAGTTGGCACTGAATCGATCTGCCAGGATACTGGCAATATCCTTGGGATCAGTATAATTAATGCCATTCTGTTTTAGCTCAGAGCAGATCTGAGCATTGCCATTTAGATTCTTGACATAGTTATAGAATGCCTTGTTTTTGTCTTTGGAATCTTTAGCAATTTTATTTTCGTAACTAGCTTTGGAGGATTTTATGAGGGATCTCAGTTTCTTACTGAGGCTGGTAAGAGAGTTTTTTGCATCCTGGGATTTTCCTCTTTTCGGCAACAGTTTCTTCCTTTTGTTGTAAAGTTTGTTTGTGGCAGGGGACCACCAGATTGGCTTCCATTTTTTTGGATGAGAGCATCTTGGTTCTATTTGGGATGGCACGATTCATGCATGAGTGGATGTGCTCATACAGTGCCTTAGTGTAGGCTTCAGCAGTTGAACTTTCAGTTCCCATCTGCATGGGTGTCATGAAGATTGTCACTTCTGATTTGAGTAGCATGACGTTTTCTTTGGAAAAGTTTTTTATGGAGGTTTCCTTACTGAGGGGTGGGGGTGGGATGTGGATGCTAAGGGTGATTAGTTTATGGTCAGACCTGACTAACGAGGGGGTGACCATAGGTGTGGAGCATCAATTTCCCATGTT